>NW_028134722.1:0-87747 GCF_964662115.1 Mustela nivalis | reverse complement strand
ACACTAAAACTGCTTTAGTTGTATCTCATAGATTTGATGTTATATTTTCAGCTATTACCAATAAATTTTGAAATCTTGTGTTCTCTCTTGACTCAAGAGTTGTTTTATTAGTAGTTTTTCAAATATTTATGTAAAAATGTCCTTTTAAACATTTTAAAATTATTAATGTCTAGCTTTATTGCATTGTGCCAAATAATGCTGTTAATATTTTTTTTTCATTTTGAAACTTTTTGATTTTTTTCCTCTTTGGTCTTATGTGTGGTCAATTTTCATAACATGTTACATATACAATTAAAAATAAGGTTTATTATCTACTGTTAGGGCTTGGAGTTCAACATACACCCATTTTTTTTATACTGCTAGCTCTCATCTTTCTCTTTACTAATTCTTTGTGCCTTCTTTTCCTTTGCCCTTTTCTATTTTCCTACTACAACAATATCGAAATTAGCTGGTTTCTCAGCTCACCTTAATTCCCTGGAAAGAAAACTGGAGCAGCATCTTGTTCAAATGATGTACTGTTGGAGGGTTCTCAGGAGAAAATGAGTGAGGGAGGCTGGGTTGGGCAGATCAGGGGAAAAGCTAGGAGCCTAGAGGGACTGCTGAGTATCAATTGTCCCACAGAGTTAGTCCGACTCAAGGGGCTTGGACTTTTATACTCTGTTTCGTTCTGTCATTGGCTGTAGGCTACAATATGTGGGCTGAAAATAGTTTCCCGAGTAAGGCTGTTTCTGTCGCTTGTTGGCAATTCTTTTAAGAAGGGAGCTCCTGCGAGCTATTAGCTGCTGGTAGTGACAACAGCTGGGAGCTAAGAGCACTGACTTGATAAAATGGATCAGGGAAGCAAATGAAGCCCATCTACTACAGCTAGTAATCTCTTCTTCCCCTTCCCTGCCATTACATCAGAATACAAGAGACGTGGGGAGCAGTACAGTGTGGGCGGCCAAGCTCACCATTGTCTTACATGGGCTTCACATATTTATATGACTAGTCCTGAAATTATTAGAGTTTGGGATCCTTGATTTTAGCAAATGTCAAGGTAGCTATATTTAGTTATCCTTGTTGATGTCATATATTCATGTTTTTTTTTTTTTTTTCCTGGTATCCATTCCTTGAGAAGGTTCATGATTTATTTTCATATCCATTTCAGGTACAAACACATTTTTGGCTATAGTCCACCAGTTATTTTATAGTGAAAACTGGTAATAGATGTGTGTGAGGTCTATGAATTATAGAATGTGGGTATTTGTAGAAGAAAGTTCTGGAGAGATTGCTTTGTCTCACTCTGTACCCCCCTGCATCTCCCTCCCTGTGAGCCTTCAGCGAGGGCTGGAATACGAAATATGGCATTTTTCAGACTCGGCAGCTAGTGATGGATGTGTGATCCAGGTTCAGTAAGCAGAGGCGCCCACCAGAGTCGCGCAAGGAGGAAGTGGGTGATGGGGGGGAGGGGTGGCTGTGTAGGTGAGATCTGATCTTGGGTCACAGGCATCTGAGGCTCTCGGGGCAGATGTGATGCTAGTTCTGTTGCCTGTTCCCTAACGTCATGGATGCCAAGTGGCAGATGGTGTTGCTGGAATAACTCTGTGGTGCGGTTGGGTATTTCTGCTGGTTGCGTTGCTTCTGCCTCATTTCTTAGCCCTCCCTGAAACTATATACTGACTTAAAAGTTATGCTCAAGGCACCCATTTTCTGGTTAATTCTTAGGTTTCTACATTTAGAGCAGAAAGTATGGAGGAAAGTTGATTCCTTGATTTACTCTTTAGAAGATAATCTTATTTCCAAGTTCTGGGAGTGGGCCTCATTCAAACCATCAAGTACTGAAAACACCAATCTGCCAATATTCTCAAGAAATATCGACCTACACAGTCTATCTTTAGATGTTAAGAGTGAAGGCTTGTGAAACTTATCTTTCTTCTAATTTGAAACTTAAAATTTGAGATCTATTTCCCTTGTGAATGTAGGGGATTATTTGCAGTCATTTTGACTGTATCTTGGCTGTGTTTCAGTTTCTTACATCTAACATTTTAATAAAAATATCTTTTTTTAATAATAAAAATATCTTTTAAAAAATCTATCATTTAGGTTAAAATTTAAAGAAAAACTTAATTCATGATAAGGAACTTATCTCTTATCCTACCGGTTTACCCTGTCATTTTTGATATATTTTCTCTAAAAAAAGTTTTTGAGGAGACTTGGCACTGCAAAATAGCTTATACAACTAAATCCTTGCCACTAAAACTAGCAAAAAGTCAAATCACACTTAGGATCAATTTTGTAAGTTTTAATAAAAATAGAACAAATAATCTTTAAAAAATGTTGCTTTGGGAGTTTAAGAAATGACTAATAGATGGTGGATGTGTCTCAAGAATTCCATTTAAAGCTCTTTCTAGAAAGGCCAAAGAAGATGCATTTTTCTCTTCCTGTTAGGAAGCATTTTGACATTAAGAATAGTCACAGGAATAACTTACTTTCCACTGATTGTAAGAAGATACTCCTCTAGGCTTTACAAGAGAAAGTTCCCTAAACTCTCTCCTTTAATATGTGTTTCTGGAATAAAAGTAAATCTGGACAGTTTTTAAAAATTGGTTTGCAAATATAGTTATGTCATGATTGTTTTATTGCTTCGATGTTACTCTTCCATTGTCCCTGGCAAACTTTCTTCGTTTTCTCTTGTTCTTTCTTCATCTTTCACAAGACCAATTCTGGAAAGAACTTGCCACAATTTGCAGTTGAGATCCAAGATCAATAAAGACCATTAATAGAGCAATAACACCGTGAACAGAATGTAAACACAAACACCAGAATGGGCAGGAGAGCAGAACTCTGGGTCAAGAATACCTCAGAAAATGATTTTCGCCCAGGGCACAGTTGAGGGCTGCTCGATCTGGATTCAGGGAGACGGAGTTGTGGAGGCCAAGGTGGCAAGGAAAGGAAGGAGGTAGGCCTTTACCTTGAACTTTGATTTAGCCGCTTCTGAGCAAGGAATTTATCTTGAGGTCTTTTTATACGGGGAATGTATTACACAACATAGGACAAGCAATCTCAAAGAAAATATAGAGGTATTTCACATCTTCTGACTTTCAAGTCTCATGTAACAAGTTTATTGAATAGACTGAGCTCCCAAGAAACAAGCTTTCCTCCAACCTCTGCCTCCAAACATATTCCACAGATCATCCTTTCTCACCTCTTGATATCATTATAGATTCCACAGGTTTCAAGGCTCATCTCATTTTCAAGTTTTAAAGAGTCCAAATCAACATTACTGTCATATCTAATTAAAATCTTCATCTCTTCTCCTATCTTAGGTCTAGTACAGAGGTTGGATATCAGCAGGGAAGAAAGTGCGGGTTCAATTTTTTTCACTTCCCCCTCCCAATCCCTTCTTGTTCTTAGAGGACCACTGAGTGGAGGGGAGTATAAAATTATAAAGTCTAATTGCCTGATGCTATTGTAATCTGGCCATTGGTGCCCTCTGTTGGGGAAGGAGTGCAAATGCAGGCTGTTTCCTGTTCCTCAAGATAGGATTTCTGCGCTTGACCGTTCCTTGGTATGGTTGGGAGAGGCACTTACTACTGAGCTTCTTTCATCTCTTGCCCTATTGTGGAAGACCCAAAGATTCTCTTGAAGCAAGAAGGGCCAAAGTTAATCTAATCAGTCCGCATGGATGACAAAACTCACGTGTGAATTCTCAGGGAGGAGCCCTTTTTTTCCCCAGGAGGAACCCCACTCAGCGCAGCCGCCAGCCCATCTTCATATTCCCAACAGTGTACAGTAGGTTGATGGTAAATATTTATGGAATAAATGAGATTTGAGGCAATTCCTGTGTTGTCTTAACAGAATTCAGTGTTGTTCCTTATCATCCATTGTCACCATCATCATTTAACATTAATTGAATTTCTTATGTATAGAAAGCTGCATTGTCAAGGAGCTGATAGAGTGACAGCAACTCAAGGAGGCATAAGGTATCCTTCCATTTTTAAGGAATGAGGACATAAGAAGCTTCTTTAAAAAAACAATATATATATATTTATATTATTTATGTTAATATATATATATATATATTTTTTTTTTTTTTAGAGGGTGGGAGGGGCAGAGGGAGAGAGAGAACCCTAGGCAGTCTTCACACCCAGCACGGAGCCATACACAGGCTCCATCTCACCACCCTGAGATCATGACCTGACCTGAAATCAAGAGTCAGATGTTTAACTGACTGATCCACCCAGAACACCTCCCTCCTTGAACAACATAAATTCAGCATCCACTCACAAATAGATGTACCTCTGTGATAGTTGTGGGATCCAGCACTGTAAGTCAGGGGACCTGGGAGGTGGCTTGTCCACCTGTGGTCAGGAAATAGGCAAACAGACATCGGTTTGGGCTATGGAGCCGGCAGAAGCCTGTGAACTGGCTTCAGCCCCAGTTGGCTGCTGTTTAGGAGCATGTGGATCTCAAGTTAGGTGGACACTCACTGGAGACAGAGTCGTTGTAGAGCCACTGGAGAGAGAGAAAAAAAGAAGAGTTTGGACATTGACGTAGGTGTGGCCACCTCTGCCATAGGAGAAAGAGGAAGTGTTGCGTGAGTGCTTGATTTCCCCAGCTGTGGGGGACACTCCTTTCTGATGACACCCAGAATATTCAAGCAGGATTTCCCTGACTCAGGGTAGGGAGGAGAATGGAAAAGAGGCACATGAGAATATCAGAGGACGTTAAAGGGATGGGGTTGAGTTGCTGGGAGAACTTCACCTGAGGTTCACTCCTGCTGACCCACGGGCACCCCCAATGCCCTGAGTGCCAAACCCTTATCTTCCCTGACTCTGTGGCTGGCTCCTGTGCGCAGTCCCCAGGGAGGTGATGCAGCTATGCAGGGGTGGGGGGCAGCACGCAGAAACCAGGCTGGACCAAAACACACTCGCCAACAAATTCAATAGAGTTTCAGGCTTCAGCTCATGGGGCATTGTGTGAAGGGTGGCAAGTTTTGGTGTGTACATAGGATATGGGTGCATTCGGGTGCCGGCCGCAGCACCCACATGGCTCCTCCTGAGCTCACCACCAGCACCCATGGGCTTCTAAACATCTGCTCCTAAACACCAGGGTCACAGCCTTCTTTATCTTTCTACTCCCTGTTTATTGCAAGTTATCAGGCAAATATACTCTATGTATGTGTGTTAATGAGTGTTAATAGTGATCATTATATAAGGGCACCTGGGTGGCTCAGTCGGTTAAGCGGCTGCCTTCAGCTCAGGTCATGATCCTGGGTTCAAGCCCCACCCTGGGCTCCCTGCTCAGCGGGAAGCCTACTTCTCCCTCTCTTCTCAGCTCATGTGCTCTTGCACTATCTCTGTTGCTATCTCTCTCTCTAATAAAGAAAAAATCTTTTTAAATAAAAAATGAGTATTATATAAAGTAGACTATTTAAAAGTTGGAAAAGTTCTAGCTAACTTAAACTTTCAAAGAGAATTTTCCTTATTCTTGGTCCAAACATCACTGTTATTCTTTATAAAGTGTTTCCCTTGTTAAGTGCTAACCATCTTTTCCCAAATCAAAACTCTTTGCTTCTTTAAAATATATCCCTTGGTTTCCTTTTCTTTTCCTTTGATTCTTAGGTCTGATATTAACCAGCAGTATGAATTTAGGTAATTCACTGACCTTTCAAGGTCTATTTTCCAGCTGAGTTGGATTGGATGATCTTGCCTTGTCTTTTTGGTTGGAAATGATAAAAGGTATGTGAAAGCTCTTTGTAAATTATTAGGTGCCACAAATATAAGGGATAGTTATTATTTCTATCCTATTATTTTTTAAGTTTCTATCTTACTTTTTTTTTTTTTTTGATTTCTGGATCCCTTCATCTACCCCTAATACCTTATGTATATCCAGAAAAACTTTTCTATTGCACTTTATACAAAAGAAGACAGAGTATGACAAATATCTAACCACTTCTGGAAGAATGTCTATATATATGATACTTGAGGGGAAGTTTTTTTCCCCCCCCCTCCTGTTCTCTATACATATATGGAGATTACAGTTTTGGGTTTTTTTTTTTTTTTTTTTTTCAGCTTTCTGAGACTTTACAGCATGCAAGATATGGATACTACAATTGACCAATGGCAGTAATTCAAATTCTACCAGCATTCTTGTCCCACTGGGATCCCAAATCCTTGCAATTCACCCCCAGACCAGCTTCCTCAGTATTCCTGGAGGCATCCTGTCTGATAACACAAGGCTGATATCTACCTCTTACTTTCCTTTTTCCTTCTCAGTCCCCCTTCACTGGGCTATGATTGTGCTCCCCAGATACTACTGCACCTGCCACGTTCCACCCACCTTCTACCAGAGTTGAATCCTTGGAGCTTGGGAAATGCCAAGTCCTCACAGATGCTGTGGTAAAGTGGTAAAATAGACTTCACTGCCCTCTCTGGGCAACAGTAGCTGTGCTGCTGAGGTAGGCCGAGCTGCACAGAGTCTCTAGGGAAAGTGTTCTTTCCAATGGTACTTCTACTTTGCAAATACGAATTCAAGGGATGGCTTGACCAGGAGACAAATTGGAGTGACAGACCAAGAGCAGATGAGAATTTCTATTCCCTGCCAGGGCCCAAGTCTTTCATTCACAGTCTAGCTTGACATCGTTTCTCTCGTAGGACGGTTTTCTCTCAGAAGGTGTTTCAGGCTTCTGAAGAGAGAGACAGAAGTTCAGTTCATCAGCCATGTCCAATTTATATAAAAGGCGAAAGCTCTGGCAGCAGAATGCCTTCAGCGATGAAGCTGCCTTTAGGGAAAAACACCTTGATGTGTGTCTGGAGCAGTTGGAAGTTGAGGCTCAAAGGCCTGAGAGTTGGCTGTTGCCAAGATACTTTGTTGCCAGTGGGCGAGGGTGCAGAGGAGAGAAATGATGAAAGAGATGTCGTGGGGAGAAGGTAGGACTGAGTCTTGCAAGGAAAAGGGTATGAGAGAAATCTGTGGGCTTAAGGAGGCTGAACAGGGCTTCTAGAGAACAGGGAAGTCCTATAGGTGATTTTCAATTGAGAACTAGGAGGTTCTCATATTCTTATCCATTTTAAAAGGTCTTTGGAATGTGACAGAGTACAGATAGAAGAGAATAGAAAATTTAAGCCAATATAACACAGAGGAGTTCCCAGCTGACACTTGGGCTATATGTCCCAAACCAGCTAAGCCTCAATCTAGGAGTCTTCCTAAAGTTCAGTCCAACTTGAAGTGTAATAGATGGGCAAGAATCCAGCCAATGGAAACCATATACAATTGATCCAATTGGGTTATTAATATATGGATAGATTCAAGGGTGAACCCAGACTTGGGTTCTGCTATTCTGGGAAGAGTATAGTGTCATGGTGAACAAAAATAAAAGAAGAGTTACATTTTAACTTGAGTTTTAAAGGAATGAAGGAACAGTGTTTGGTAGAGAAGCAAGGAAATTTATGTCATTGGATAAAGATTCAGAAGCAGCAGAGGGAGAGATGGCAAGACCTTTTTTTGACTAAAGTTAGACAAGTGGATTGAGGGCTTGGCATGGAGAGCATGCAGGGCGTGGGCAATAAATTCTTGTGGGGAAGGGATTCGTATTAATGTGGAAAGTAACTGGCCGTCATGAAAAGAATAAAATAAAAATGGTCTATGGGCATTATGGTTTTGGCTATACTGGGAGTCAGATTCCAGGGGTAGACAGGACTAAGTTATGGGTAGGTCATGAGAATGTTGAGACCAACTTGGGGCTGTGGAAGGTAAAGAAGCATCCTAGAATGGAGAAAGGATTGGTTATAGTTAGGTGGCTGTGGGGCTGAAGGAGAATGTGGCTAGCATTTATGGTGTATCACTATCCCATGGGGGAATGTCAAGAGCAATGCTGGTTATTAGCATTAGTTGTGTCAATGCAAACTCCCCTTTGCCCAGGGGTCTTGTTGTACCCTGTGCCTCGGGCAGCCTCTAGGCCCCAGCACCTTACTTTTAAAACCTCTTTCAATTTAGAGCTGCTCAGCATTAGTGAAGAGGAGTGAATAGGGACTATTGCATAGATGACAACTTCCCAGACCCAGAACCAAGACCTCTTGTCCAATGAGATGCTCATAACAGAGATGAGTAGGATCAGAAAGTAAGAGGTGAAGAAAATAAGGAAGATGGCAAAAGACTTTAGGGCAGTGGTGTGAGCTTCCATGCTAGAACTGTAGTTCTAGTGGCCAGAGCTGTGGTGTTGCATCTACTCCATGTGTTGGAACAGGGAGGCTGAGTGAGATGGTGGAGGCCAAGAATAGGAGGAAAGAAATAAAAATTGCAACTGTTTGATAAGATATGGTAAAATACAGGTGGAACGTCTTAAGTCTCTCAATCCTAGGGCTGTTTATAGAGAAAAGCCCCACAGTTATTAAGTGAACATTCATATAATTCCTAGTAGCTGAGATGGTGATTGACACACAAGAAATCAACAGAGCATTTAGCAACAGCCGAAGAACGAACCTGAAAAGTCTCCACGTTGGCCAGAGGAAGATGGGTGGGTAAAAGAGTTGACCCTTGATGCAGTGGAAGACAGCGAGCAAGCTGGTTAACCCGTAAGAGTACTAGTGAATTCCCAGGTGATTGATCAGTATCAAAATACATAGTTAGGGTTAAAATAGGAGCAAAAATTGTTCAGCATTGACACGCACTGTAGACAGAAGCAGCAGATGCCCAGGCAGGTGGGAAACAAGTCCATCGATGACAGCCTCTCTGCTCAGCACTGCAAAAATTAAGTTGCTCTGCATAATTACTGTCAAGGATTCGAACACATAGATGATTATGAAGAAACAGTGAGTTGGAGGGGGAAGGCCATCACCTTTCCACTCCCAAGTATGTTCTTGGACACAGATTCAGAATCTTTGCACTGATTTCCAGGTAGGGCTAGGTTCCAGGGCCCACGCCCGTTGCATGCAAATTTTCCCTGGCTCATTTTTTATTTTGCCTCTCCCCTAGTTGCAGGATTTGCTTATGCTTTGCTTGCTGGTTTATTATCAGGCCTGGATGCAGGGAGATGTTTTTTGAATGTAGTTTCCTGCTCCTGAGGTGATTTGATTATTGCCATAAAAGACATACATCTTTCATTGTCACGCTCTTTTTTCTGTTGGAGGTGTCTTTAGCTTATTTTTCCTTCTTCTTTAAATGATACCCCTACTTTTTTAACCTAAAATTTGAACCACAGAAAAGATAAGGCCTTCACCATCCATTCACGTCCTGGGTAGTATTTCTAATCTGTGCACTGAGCTCCGTAACGGAGAAAACTTCAGAAACCCTGCCTCCCTGGCTTCTACGGTAGCAGAGGATGAGGCTACAACCAAAGTGTGAGTGTAAATTAAAAATAATAAAGAAGGGATGTCTGGGTGGTTCAGTGGGTTAAGCCTCTGCCTTCGGCTCAGGTCATGATCCCAGGGTCTTAGGATCGAGCCCCACATCGGGCTCTCTGATCAGCGGGGAGCCTGCTTCCTCCTCTCTCTCTCTCTGCCTGCCTCTCTGCCTACTTGTGACCTGTCTGTCAAGTAAATAAATAAAATCTTTAAAAAATAATAATAACAAAGAAAAGCCTTTACTCTCAGTATCCACCAAGGTCCTAGAATTCTAGACCTTCGAGTGCCCCCATCCAATGCAGGCCACTCTCATAACTCCCCACTGAATTCCTCAACTCCGAGACGTCACTGCACACCCCCACCACACCCCCTACGATGGAGGGTAGCCTCTGTAGCTGTTGCTCTGCCCATGCCAATGCCTTGAGCCTATGCCTTCTCTCTCTTCGGGAGCTGTTCTTGTTTCATCGACATCACTGTTTTCTGCCTCCTCACACGACTGGGCTCGTTTGGTCTCTGTCGGCAGTGCTCCAGGTGAATAAAGGGGGCCCTCTCACCACCGGTAAAACAATTTTTTGAAACGTTAGGCTTGCTGAGTAAAGAAGCCTAGAAGCTTGGCTCTCTTTGTTTGGAATGCTGGAAAAATGGAGTCTCTGATGGCTGTTACTTCAAATGCCCCTGACTCTGGTGTAAGCTGGTTCTATAAAATTGTAGCCCTCTGTGAAGAACCCAGGAATTATTCCTGGAAGTGTCTCCTGTGGGCTCACAAGCGGGTCTGGCCACGGGAGACGCTGGATGGTCTGATTGATCAGGCTTCTGCTGAGGACTCTGCACCTGCCAGCTGCTTCCCTTTCCAGCAGAGCATCTTGGCCTCTGCGGGACTATTCTCCATCATAGGCTGCGATGCTCAAAGTCTCATCTCTCCAGAGCCTGAGCCTGAGCTCAGCTGCCAGTGATCTCTGGTGAAGCAGAGTGTGCCCTGTGTTCACACCCTGAGCTATCACAGGGGACTTGGAAGCCTTACCCCTTGCTCTTCTACCCTTCGCGTTCTGCCTAGAGGCAAAGTTGGTTAACAGTTGCTCAGACAGTTACAGTGGTGCCCCCATGAAGCTAGCTCTTCTTCTAACTTGATTCAGAAACCACAGTTCCAAGTATCCAATGCTGCTCGTGTGGGGGTGAACACGTGGTGATATGTGGCACCTTGGAACATGAAGACGGGATTGAAAGACTGAAAGACCCCTATAAGCAGAAACCTGTGCATTTGTAGACTTCAAGCACTGTCTGGACAAGGGATGAACTACACATGACTTCCAAATATCTTGGAATTAATTCATAGGTATCTAGGCAGAGTAGAAGATGAATTCAGGAAATGAGTTCAGGAAAACTATATGAGATAGGTACCAAATATTTCATTAGTGGCTTCAAAAATGAAAGGCAAATTCTAATAATTGCTAGTTAGTGAGAGAGACAAAGTGAAAGTCATTGACCTTATGAGTGATAAGCACCATGTCTTATGGACTTTTAATTATTCAAGGAAGAGAAAAGAGAAATAATCCTAGATGAAGTTTAGATTTTTTTTTTTTAATTTACGTATAATGTATTATTTGTTTCAGAGGTAGAGGTCTGTGATTCATCAGTCTTACACAATTCACAGCACTCACCATAGCACATACCCTCCCCAGTGTCCATCACCCAGCCACCCTATCCCTTCCACCAGACTTCCCTCCAGTCCAGCAACCCTCAGTTTGTTTCCTGAGATTCTCAATCTTTTGTGGCTTGTCTCTCTCTCTCTGGTTTTGTCTAGTTTCATCTTTCCCTCCCTTCCCCTATGATCTTTTGTCTTATTTCTCAAATTCCTCATATCAGTGAGATCATATGATAATTGTCTTCCTCTGACTGACTTTCTTCACTTAGCATAATACCTTCTAGTTCCATCCACGTCATTGCAAAAGGCAAGATTTTGGGTTTTTTGATAACTCCATAATATTCCATTGTAGATATACACCACATCTTCTTTATCCATTCATCTGTTGATGGACATCTAGGCTCTTTCCATAGTTTGGCTATTTGGACATTGCTACTATAAGCATTAAAGCTTAGAATTCTTAAACATAACACAACAAACCACTGAGCTCAAGATACAAAGGTAACCCATAGTTTAAAAAATGATGCTAGAAAACAGAATATTAGAAAGCATCTGTTTTGCATTCACCATAAGATGCAAGAGTCAGAAAATGAGAAAGTGAGATGACAGTAGTTTGCAGTTAAAAAATGAATGGGTTGAAAGGTATCCACACCTATGGAGGGAGAAAGAATAGATAAGAAATGAGAATGAATGAAATATGCAATAACCTGTGCGTTTTGTCCTGGATACACTATACATGCCCCCCATAGACACTGCCTCACTCCGAGAAACCTCAGAAAGCTCATGAATGCTCCAGACCTCTTTCTGGGGCTGGTATTTGAGACAAATCCTCATGCTTTAGCTCTCACGACAATACTGGCCACAGTAGTTTGACCAGGAATGAGCACCTGTCAAAACCAGCCATAGGTGGGCTGGCTTGCAGCCTGAGAGGTGGCACGGCTCTATTCCACAGAAGCACTCTCTCTGTGATGTGACCCATCAATAATCCAGATTCGCTGAATGTGAGATGTTCAAAATGAATCCCTCTAGCCTGGTGGTTGATCTTCTCTGGGGTTAGGAGTTCAAAGGTTGAGTCTTTTATTGTGTATGAATGTGAATCCTGTGGAGTGATTTCTGGGGTCTCTTGATTGAGCAACTAAAATGCTACAACACCTAGTTAAGGACTTAGAAATTATCTATTGAATGAATGACGAGCACAAGGAGGACTGCCTCGAGCGCCATATGTTCTACTATATTGTAAGTGTAGGGGCCAGCGTCCTAGCATTACAGAGAGTACACACGAGGATTACACTCCTCTGCCATTCAAACAACGGAAACTGGCAAGGATGCTGAAATAGAAGCGTGCTCAAATTGGCAGCTGTTTTTTTAGGAAAAAATTGTGACTTGGCATTTCATTTGAACAAATGCATTGAAAAATTGAATGAGACAAATGCTGACTTTATGATCATATGTGACATTGTGGAGAGAGATTCTCACAATCCTCACTGCTATGAATATGTGCTGTTGATCAGTGTTTGAACCAATGGGACTGGCAAAATGAACCCCAGCTTAATACAATGTAAATTCAATAACGCTCTGGTCATGTCCCATCACATGGTAGTTTATTTACCTTATTGTAGGTAAAATAGTGGTCCCCAGGGGCGCCAGGGTGGCTCAGTGGGTTAAAGCCTCTGCCTTCAGCTCCAGTCATGGTCTCAGGGTCCTGGGATTGAGCATTGGGCTCTCTGCTCAGCAGGGAGCCTACTTCCTCCTCTCTCTCTGCCTGCCTCTCTGCCTACTAGTGATCTCTCTTTGTCAAATAAATAAGTAAAATCTTTAAAAAAAAAATAGTGGCCTCCAAATACATCTGACTTCCCAAAACCTGGGGTTATGTTACCTTTTATGGAAAAGGACTTTGCAAATGTCATTAGGTTAAATATATTGAGATAAGATGATGATCCTGGAAAAGGTGGACCCCAGGTAGACCTAGTATAAAGACAAAGGTCCTTACCCCCCCCCCCCAACAAAAAGGCAGGAAGGTGAGAGTCAGAGAAGGAGATGTGATGATGGAAACAGAGATTAGAGTCACAACCCAAGGAATCCAGGCACCTTCTAGAAGCAGGAAAATGCAAGGAACAGATTCTGTCCTAAAACCTCTAGAAGGAACACAGCTATGTGGGTACCTTGAGTTAGACCCGTAAGAATCACTTCAGACGCTGACCTCCAGAACTTGTAAGGTGATAAATTTGTGTTGTTTTAAACCCCTATATCTGTAGTAATTTCTTACAGCAGGAATAGGAAATGAATAGAGACAACTCTAAGAAATAGATAACCAAACTCTATGTTAGTTTGCATTTTATTTATTGGTATCTATATGTGGTAACTACCAAAATAATGAGTTTATACACAGGGAAAATCTCAATAGAATAGACTCAGACTCCTGTGACAAATCATGTTGTGAAAAAGGGTAAATACAGGTAGGCCACTTAGGACCTATTACACACAGGAGTTTCACCTGAGACCCCTAGAAGCAGTAATGCTGTACAGGGAGTCATCTGCAGAGCATTAGAAACAGTAACTGACATCTTTGAGAAAAGATGAAAATCAGCCCTTTATTATGTATGTGGTTCACAAATATTTTCTCCTATGCCTTAGGTTGCCTTTTTATTCTTGTTGGTTGTTTCCTTTGCTGTACAGAAAAGTTTTAGTTTGATGTTGTCCTAACTTGTCTATTTTTGCTTATGTTGCCTGTGCTTTTGGTGTCATTTCCAAGAAGTCATTGCTAAGTCCAATGTCAATGAACTTTTCCTCTATGTTTTCTTCTAGGAGTTTTACAGTTTGTAGTCTCACATTTAAGTCTTCAATGCATTTTGTGTTGATTTTAGTATAGGGTCCAGTAGCATAGTTTTCTTTAGTACAAGGGGCCAAGTTCTTTCTTCTGCATGTGTGTATCCAGTTTTCCCAACAATGTTTGTGGAACAGACCATCCTTTGCCCATTCCTTGTCAATGATCAGTTGATTATTTATGCATAGGTTTATTTCTGGGCTCTCTATTCTGATCTGTTAATATATATGTCTGTGTATGCCAGTACCATGCTGCATGTTTTAATTACTGCAACTATGTAATATACTTGGAAATCAGAACATGTGATGCCTCCACCTTGTTTGCTCTTTTCCAAGCTTCCTTTGGTTACTCTGATTCCTTTATGAAACCATATGAACTTTAGAATTATTTTTCTTTTCTGTAGAAAAGAAAGCTAATTCCTAAGTATACTATCCTTTTTGATGTTACTGTAGGTAGGATTGTTTTCTTAATTTTTTTTTAAGATGGTTCATTATTAGTGGATGGAAATACAACCAGTTTTGTATATCAATGTTGTATCCTGCAAAATGGCCAACAGTAGTACAGAAAGAGGCTTAATGCCATTAATTATCAGGAAAATGCTAATCAAAAGTATAATAAAGAAAGTGTGGAAGATAAATGATTTACTCTTTGTTATGAGATTAAAAACATCACAGTGAAGAAGAAGAAAGAGAAAAAAGTACCATAAGCTGTCACTTCATATCTGCTAGAATGAATATTATTGAAAAAACAAAAAGATAAGCATTGGAGAAGCTGCAGAGAAATTGGAATACTATTGGTGGAACTATGAAATGGTGTAATAGCAACTATGAAAAATAGTATGGAGATTCCTCAAAAACTTAAAAATAGAGCTACCATATATCCAGCAATCTCACTTCTGGGTAGATATCCAAACATTGAAATCAGGATCTCAAAGAGATATTTGTGCTCCCATGTTCATTGTAACACTATTCATAATAGTGAAGAAGTGAAAATGACCCAAATGTCCCTCAACAGATGAATGGCTAAAGAAAGTATCACACACACACACATCACACACACACACACACACACACACACACACACACACAGAGGAATATTATTCGGCCTTAAAAAAGGAGATCTTGCTCTTTGGGACAACATGGATGAACCTAGAGGACATCCTAAGTGAAATAAATAAACTAGTCATAGTGGGATGAATACTGCATGATTCCACTTATATCAAAGAGAGCCAAATTCATAGAAGCAGAGAATAGAATATTGGTTTCCAGGGACTGGGTAGAGGAGAAAATGGGTTATTGTTATTCAGTAGGCAAAATGTTTAAGTTCCGCTAGACGAGTAAGTTCTAGAGATCTGCGCGGCATTGTGGAATCTAAGGTTAACAACATGGCGCACTCAGAATTGGTCAAGAGGATAAATCTCATGTGAGTGTTCTTACCACAAAACAAAACAAAATAAAACAAACAGACAAAAAAACCCAGAGGGACACAAGAAAACTCTGGGAGGGGTTGCATATGGCTTATTAACTTGTAGTGATGGTATCTTCAGTGTTTGCACATGTCTAAACTCATCAAATTATACACATTAAATATAGGTAGTATTTTTGTACAGTTGACCCTTGAACAACACGGGGATCAGGACCCTAAGCATACCCCCCATGTAGCTGAAAGTTGACATATAAGTTTTGACTCTCCAGAACTTAACTACAAATAGTCTGTTGTTGACCAGAAGCCTTACTGATGACATAGTCATTTAACACGTATTTTATATGTTATATACACTATAAACTATATTCTTACAATAAAGTAAACTAGAGCATAAAATGTTATTAAGGAAGCCATAAGGAAGAGAAAATGCTTTGATTGTAGTGTGCTATAGGAAATTTGCATATGAGTGGACCCATACAGTTTAAACCTGTGTTCAAGGGTCAACTATGTGTATCAATTATACCTCAATATAGCTGTAAAAGTAAAAATAATAATAAAATCAATAACTACGGCCTAGGGTTCATCCCTAATACTCTGATTTAATTGTCTTGGACATAGCCTGGATATCATGTTTAAAAAAAAAAAAATCACCCTACCTAAGCTAAATGGCAGCTCAGTTTTAGATCTATACTTTAGAGCCACCTCTGTGGAGAAGATACCTGAGCATGTAGTGACAATTACAAAAGGATCCCATGTATTTTTACTTTGAACATCATCTCTAAGGCAAAGTGAGCCCTCAATTTCACCAGTTTTTAGCAGCTGGAAGAATGATGAAAGAGTCCACTTCTTCAGGAAATATTTCTCATGCATCCATAGTATGAAGATGGTCTTCTTTAGAACTATCTTATCCCTCAATGCATTCACACAACACACACTTTGCTGGGGCTCTCCTAGTTTCCCAACTTGTGAAAAGACATATGATTCTTCTAATACCATCGCTAGATCTGGCACATTAATTTTACTAGAAAAGCCACCATTTTTCTGAAACTACAAATATAATGTTTGATGCTATTTGTATCATATTTTCAAAGCATTCATGCACTCCATGCATGTTTCAATAATCTAATAACATTAGAGCCTGGATATTATATAACATTTAGGGCTGTGGCTTCTAAACGAAGCCTTCTCTGAAGATCCTATGAAGAGTTGTACTCTGTATACCCCTTTTAAAGTTTCTTTGTGTTATATAAGTCCAGAGACAATCCAGCTTTGGAGATGATTTTAAACCTACTCTCGGTCCTATACATAGTAGGGGAAGCTTCTCTTCCGTCTGTGACAGTCTCATTTTTTCCTGGTATTTATTTGTTCTGTGGAGGAAGATTACATCTGTCCTTAAAGACTGTAGGAAAAATGATTTCATTTTCACCCCAAAATGAGCAGCACACTTTATTTACCTTCCTTCTCCCTCATAACTCTCTTTCCTGAAAAATAGAACTCTTTCCCCTCACAGACCTGGTCATGGAGTTTTGTATCTTCAACCCTTGCTTAAGCAAGCCCAGATATATAAAAACAAAAACAAAAACAAAAACAAAAACCCAACAGTGGATTTACCTGTTTTCCAGTTAGCCAAACACATTTTCTTCCTCGTGTCACTAGCATGCAATAATAATCAGAATTGACCTTTTTTGTTTGAAAAGGGTCAGCAGTTTAAAAGAATATCTAATGGCAACAAATGTGTGTGATCCATGAAGAAGGTTAGGGAGTGTTCTCTCTCCAATTTCTAATTCTGCCACCAGCCTCTGTGGCCTGAAGCAAGTCATGTTTTTCTTTGCTTTTTATCTCATTCTTTAAGTAAGAATCATAGCATTAATTAGCTTAGTCTCTCATTTATTGAATGTACACATTATTGAAACCCTGGGAGCATGTACCCAGTCAATGGGCAAATTGCAAATTATAGAAAGTTCAAGAACTATAATTTGATACTAAAATGATGCCACTCAAGGGCCTTTGGCAAAATTCTGACCGAAGAAGTTAAAGTCCACCAGCGCGACCGTCATCTACAGAATAAGTGTGTTTCAGGAGACATACATACCAGCACCGAGCACTGCATCTGTTTCATCGTTCCCACCAAGCACTCTGTGATGTCTTAGAACCTTTGAACACTTGAGGTGGAGGGCTCTGACTATGGGTGAGAATAACTTCCCCCTTCTCCTGTTAGATTCAATTAGAAAGAGACAAAAACCAAGTACTCCAGAGCCTCAGAGATGTTTCACTTACTTTGTTTCTGTCTCGAGAGGACACGGTGTCATTCCATGAGGCCGGAAGGGGTCCGGACTGCACCCTACACACCACCCTCAGAGACAGTCCTCCCTTGCAATGTCCGAAGTCAGGGATCCTGTAAATGAACAGCATCATTAACAGCTGGAAGAGACTCAGACATGTAAATTCTTGGGCCCTACCCCGACCTGTTGAGTCAGAAATTCCAGGGGTGGGACCAAAGGATCTGAATTTTAACAAGGCTTTGTAGGTGATTTTGAGGCCTGATAAAGTTTGAGAACTACTGATAGGAACACACCCTATCTGGTTCCTTCTAACCTTGAGAGGATTTAGGACCTCGTCACCTGACCACTCTTCTTCAGGATGCTCCTGTTATAAATACATTCATCTTGACTCCAAGGGAAGACACACTCTGGCCCAAGCAGAGACTCTCTATGCATATAAAAGAAGTACGATTTTGCTTTTGTTTTTAATAAACAACATCCCACTGTGAAGGTATCCTCATTCTATTTTGGGGCACTATTATATTTTCGGAGGTCAGGTATCTTAGAGAGAGGTTTTGGAATAAATCTTAATAATAAGATTAAAAAAAAAATGAGTAAGAGACAGATGAGCTCCTAAAGAGCTGTGAGAGACCTTCACTTGGTTTCCCTCTGCCTCTTTCTCAGCTCTAAGGTCAGTAATTCCTCAGCCAGCCCCGGATGCAAACAGTGGTGGCGCCCCTCATGGAAAACTTGGATACCTCTGGATTGCCCAAAGGATTTGTATAGGAACACAGGGAACAAGAAGAATGACAGTGCAAGAAGAAAAGACAGGAAGATGGAAAAAAAAAAGGCTTGAGAAATAGGACAAGAGTTCTCAAGCTTCCTGTTTTTGTCTTATCCCAGATTTCAGAGTTGTTCATACACTGCCTAAACCTCCTTTGCAGAGAGAGGCAAGTAAAGCTTTGCTGGAATTATGTCCCTGGAGTTAGGAAACAATTATTTCTCAAGGGTAAAGATGCCAACCACATGCGTTATCCTGCTAGGACCAGCCCCTACCTTCACTCCTAAGCACACAAAGACCAGAAGAATGAAAGCTGTTAATTGCTTCTGGGGTCAAAGACAAAAGGGGTGTTGATGGTATAAACTGCCTTTGATTAAATCATAGCTGATAAATGTTTGTCACATTTTTTCTTAGAATTTCTGATGCCGGAAATATCAGGTGCATGTCCAATCTGACTCAATGTCTTTATATCCAGTCAATCTACTGTTTCCATGACTCAGAGTCAAGAAAAAGCTACAGTGCAACACTTGGACAGGGAAATGTGCATGAGCCAGAAGTTTGTCAATAGGTTTAGAACTCCCTATGTAAGCTTTTCCATGAAAACTATATATATCAAATGCAAATACAAGAGACATAATTTTCAAAAAAATTTTTTTTAAGATTTTATTTATTTATTTGACAGAGAGAAGAGAGAGAGAGAGTGAGCAGATAGGGCCCTGGTCGGGAAAACCTGGGATACTTAAATATGGGATGGAGGATATCTGAATGTCTGCCCTTCAGGATTTAGGCTATACAGATACCAGTGAACACTCAGAACTTTCAGAACTACCCCACCATTCCCTGTAAGAGCTATTAGATCTCCTATGCTGGAAGATGCCATAGAGGCCTCTCTCTACAAGGCAACAAAGGCAACCCTGAGGAGCTGCCCCATCTCCTTTCCGGGTAGCAGGCTGTGAACAAAAAGTCCCAGCAGGACCTAGATTGGGATGTGGTAAACCTGATAAAAGAGGAAAGAGATTAAGTGCGAAAGGAACCACAAGAAATTGGCTAGATGGATTAATAGTAGATTAGATTCATGTCAGGGAAAGGCAACTCAAAACCACAATGAGGCGTCACCTCACACCTGTAAAAAATGGCTATTATTAAAAAGACAAGAGAGAAAGAGCGTTGGCAAGGATGTGGAGAAAAGTACCCTTGTGCACTGTTGGTGGGAATGCAAACTGGTGAAGTCACTGTGGGAAAGCAGTATGGAGGTTCCTCAAGAAGTTAAAAATAGAACTACCATAGGATCTAGCAATCCATTTCTAGGTGTATTTCCAAAAGAAATGAAACTACTATCTTAGAGATATATGTACCCCCCTGTTTATGCAGCATTAGTCACATTAGAAGATATAGAAAGATATAGAAATAATCTGTCTACTGACGGATGAATTGGCAAAGAAGATATGAGATCTATATCTGTATCTATACATTTATATACATAGATACCTATATATACCAATGACATCGATAGAGACCTTGAGAACATTATGAAAAGTAAAATAAGTCACCCACAGAAGGACAAATACTATATATTGTCACTTACATGTGGAATTTTAAAAAGCTGAATTCATAGAAATAGAGAAAAGGATGGTAGTTGCTAGGGGCTGGGGAATGGGGAAAATGGGGAAGAGCTGCTCAAAGGGTGGAAACTCCCAGTTATAAGATGAATAAGTTCTGTGGATCTAATATATATCATGGTGACTATAATGAATAATAATGTATTATATGCCTGCAAGTTGTGAAGAGAATTGGTTTTAAATGTTATCACCACAAGGGTGCTTGGGTGGCTCAGTCCGTTAAGCATTTGACTCTTGATTTTTGGCTCAGGTCATGATCTCAGGGTCAAGGGATTCAGCCATCCCTGTAGGGCTCTGTGCTGAGCCCAGATTCTGCTTGGGATTCTCTCTCTCCTTCTCCCTCTTGCTTACACATGGACACATGCACTCTCTCTCCTGCAATTAATCAACCAACAACTTAGTATTCATTAATTAATCAATTAATGTTATCACCACACACACAAAAAGGTAATTATGTGAGGGGAGGGGTGTTTTATTGTTGTAATCATTTCACTGTATATGCATATCAAATCATTACATTGTATACTTTAAACTTACATATGTGCTATGTCCTTAATATTATTGCAATCAAGCTGTAAAAAGAGCAGATTAAACTCTGCAAATGAAAAGATTAGGGAACTTAAGGAAATAACAGTAGATCAATACTATAATGTTTTTATTAAAAAAAGAAAACGAGGCTGGTAGAACGTGAGTCTGTGGAGAGTACATCTGGTTAATCACACATTTGGACTATGTGCATCGCACACATTTTCACTTATTTGCGTTCTCTCTCATTTTCATATATATGTACATTTGCGACTCAGTATCCTATATCTTCCTTTAATCACCTTCTGGAGAAAGATATGGGATACAGAAAGACTCAAATGAATTCAAATATTAGCATATATATGTAATATAGAAACATTAAATTAAAACATACGGCATGCCAGTTTCAATATCTCTTCCCAGCTTTTCACAGTGTAATCTGTTTTGGATGTGATTCCTAAGCTTATTTCTTTTCTTTGCAACTAGATAAACATAAAAAGTGTCCTCCTGGAATAAAAATGCATGACTTAGTTAACTAACTAGTTGTTTAGTAGTTTATGGAAGCCTTTGATTCTTATGGTAGCCAACACAGGGTAGCTAAGGAATCAAAATCTGGATCAGGGTCTTCAGGCTCTTACTTGACCCACAGTAGCCTCCCTTCCACAACTGCAGTAAAGATGGGAAGAAAGGGAACAGAACAAAGAGTGTCAACATGAAGGCCCAATGTTTCCAAATTGGGAAGTTGTTTTTGTTTTTCGATTTTTTTGTCTTTTTGTAGAATGTTTTCAAAGACTGTCTTGCCTTGTAAAGAGAGAAAACGGGGAACAGAAAAAGTTAAAGATATTTAGGTTAGTCCTACTGTATTTGGGGTAAAGAAAAGTAGATACAACTTTTAAATAGCAGCAAATGTTTTATTTCAAAATCACTTAACTTGCCTTCACTGCATAAGAGAATTTAGATGATCCAATAAGGAACATTGTCCAAAAGAATTAGATTTTTCTTGGGAACCAATAAGCGAATTAGAAATGAACTCCTGCTATTGGTGGAACAACCCTGAATGGGGGGTGACGGTTGATGGGACTGGTAAGGTGCAGATCCTTACTTGTGGTGCTGCAGCACGAGGGAAGCCAGGACAAACACCCTTGAATCCTACTCAAAGTCCTACTGCACACCATTCCTCCTTCAAGAAGCTTTGAGAACCAAATCCAATTTTTGGTTATCACCCATTCTCTATTGCTATGAAAATGTTACCAGATGTCACCATTAATTGAACCTCACTACAAGAAGAGCAATTAGCCTTCTATCCATTGCCTCTGTCCCCCCAGCTTGGAGGAGGACACCCTGGCTGAGAGAGGAACTTCTCATCAGACCACAAGGAACAGATAAGAAAGATGAGAGCTGGGGTCTCTCTCTACTACTTTGGTTTTTGGAGCAAAATATTTGACCTTTGCTTCATGAGTCTGGGTTTGACGAATATTCAATTTAAGTAGACTGGGATAAACTGTCCTCAATCCCTGTTCTTCTAGCTAACTTCAGCCATCTGGAAGAATTATGTATTGTTTCTTACATTCTAGTTTATCATCTTTGAGCCTCCCAGATTTAACAGGATCAGTAGAGAAGCAACGTACTTGCTCTCCCTATAGTCATCTCTATTGCCCCAAATGGCACATCCAACTTTCCATTTGCTCATGACGAAAATAATGGAGTCACTTCTGACTCCTTCTTTCTTTCATATCCCATATTTCATCCACTAGCAAATATGGATATCCAAAATTTATCCAGAAGCCTATCATTTCCTTTCTTTTCTTTTTTAAGATTTTATCTATTTACTTGACAGAGAGAGAGAGAGAGAGAGAGAGACAGTGAGAGCGGGAACATAGCAGGGGGCATGGGAGATGGAGAAGCATGCTTCCTGGCAAGCAGGGAACCTGATGTGGGCCCAATCCCAGGATGCTGGGATCATGACCTGAGCCAAAGGCCGATGCTTAATGACTGAGCCAGCCAGGCGCCCCAGAAGCCTATCAGTTCTTAGTACTTCTGTTAATGCTCTTCTAGAGCAAGCACCCATCATCTCTCACTTCAATATTGTGATTGCTTTTCCACCATCTGTAGGACCCTACCATTGTCATCTACTGTTAATTCTTAACACAGTGTCCAGAGTGATCCTTTTAAAATGTGAGCCCAATCAGTTATTGCTCTGCACAAAATCCTCTGATGTCTTCCCATATTATAAAAGTCAACAAGATCTTCCTCTCCTCAGCCCCATCATTTCTCTGACTATCCCCGTTCCAACTTTAGGGTCTCTTAGGATCTTTGGACCTGTTAGTCCCTGTCCCGCTGAACTACTTTTCAAAGATATCTAGTTGACTGTGTCAATTCCTTGTGATATTTGCTTATATACCACCTTCACAAGGAAGGCTTCTATCAACATCTATGTAAGATTGCATTTTCTCCCTCCCTACCCTACTCCTCTCTCTAATACTACCTCAATCTATCCTATCTTTTCCTTTGTTTTTGTTTTCCTCATGACACATATTCTCAACTGCTCTACCACAAGTTAAATTATTTGTTTTTTGTTTGCTCATTTCATCCGAATTTAAGGTGCATGACAGTAGGAACTTTGTTTTGCATAGTACTGTGTCTCCAGTGCCCACACAGTGTTGGGATCATAAGAGCCCAATGAACATTTTCTTGGATGAGTTGTTGAAATTTGCTAATACAATTGTAAGCTTTTCTAAAGCTATTCCTAACTTCTTGAAAATATTTACTCATTACCAGAAAGGGGACCAAATGAAGAAAGGTGGAAAAATGATTTGAAATCCATGCCATGTTGGGCAAATAATTAAACATGAATGCTCTAATGGTATGGAGACCATAAGAGATCTCTTCATGGAGAAATCTCACATTTGCATTACCACAGCTAAAAGTTACCACTGGTGGAGATGTGGCCTTGTATCTGGAGTACATACGGATTTACTCATCATTTCATGGAGCAATAGTTCAATATTTCATTCAACCAAAGAGATAAATTTGTAAAGAGTATCACGGTAGCAAAATGTAGTGGTGGTGAGGAAAATAAAAGGAATACTTGAGAGAAATGTCAGTTTGGAATGATGACTCTACGATTATGAAATATGCTGTTGTTTTGAATACCTCAAAGATTAGATCTGTACAGAATGTTCTTCTTTTTTCCTGTTTTGTCATATGCTAAAATAGCACATTTTTTCAAATGACCTTTTCAAATGACCTTCTAATGCAATGACCTGACTAGAGAATGGTTATTGGAGGAAAAGTCTACTCGACTCTCATCTCCCTCACACACCTCAGTCCTCTCCTCCAGATCTTCATCCATTTCACTGGCTGCTTTTCATGTTGGTGGTTTCCCTTTCCTCTTGTGACATCTCCACTAGCTCCTTGAGTATGGCTCTTACTACCATCCTCACTTGCCCGTCCATAACAATGTTCTTTGATGACTTTTCTGTGCCTAACCTCCCATGTCTAGTTCATGGATCCCTTCTTGGCTGGACACCAACATTTTCCCTCTTTTATTCCTTCTCATCTAAATCTCCTCTCCCTCCTCAATACCTCAACTAGCAATCGTGCCTGACCTCAGGTTGTTGTAAAGGAGATTAATTGTTGTTCCTGTGCCTCCGTCATCCCCTACAGCTCAGGAAAATGGACTTCACTTTCTTTGCTTAGACTCTGCTCTTCATTTACCCCCTCATCTCACGCCATCCCACTTCCTCTGTAGTTACTTTTACATTTTGTCTTCTCCCTTACAAACATTACCTTTCTCCTTATTTCCTCAGACTTTTTATACCTCAAACGTTTTCAACATTCCCAGGTATTAAAACCAAAACAAACAAAAACCAAACAATCAGAACCAAAATTGCACAAAATCCTGCTAAGCTATGTAACCTTTATGTAATCTCTATTCTTTTCATGCGAAGCTGAAGGGTATAGACTCACCTGGCATTTCTGCTTTCTTTTTCTGACCACACTTTATTATTATTTTTTTAAGATTCATTTATTTATTTGAGAGAGAGAGAGAGAGAGTGAGATGGCAGGGGAGAGGAGCAGCAGGAAAGGGAGAGAGAAACTGTAAACAGACTGCATGGAGACCCACACAGGGCTCAATGTCCTGACCCTGAGATCACCACCTGGGCCAAAATCAAGCGCGGGGCATTTAACCAGCTGCAACATCCAGGCAGCCCGCTCATGCTTTATAGTCTATTTTTTCCTCCACCTTCACTTGAAACCGCTTACCAGTATACTCCATTACCACCTTCTAACCATCTCACATGCTGTCTCTAATTATTTAATGAGCACTTACTTTATGCAAAGGGCTATATTAGGCAATATAGAACAGTGAACACGCTAACTAACCCTAAATTGCTTCTTAGTAGAAAAGCTAGATTATTTATCTAGTGCCAGTCTAGATAATGAGGGGAAAAAAGGGAACTGGATATAAAAAACAGAAAGTAAAGGTGATACAAATTGTATGTAGAAGTAGCATAACTGATCATTGATAATTACAGTAAGTGAATAGTGCTATAGTATAGTGAGAACAGCATTCTCTCATCAGTCTGAGTGAGGTAGAGTCTTGGTTTCACCACTTAATAGTTCTATGACTTTGGTCAAATTATTCCTTTAATTTGTTTTCTATAAATTGGGATTAAATTATAATCACCTCAAAGGCTTGGTTTGAGGGTTTTAAAATGTAGCTCATTTTCTAGCACTTAGGTTGGCCAATAAATGTCAATTATCTTTACTATCAAATTACATATAAAAGATAAAGGTGATACTGTGAGATGAGAAGAGGAAGAGATTAAAATTTAATTTGCCAAATAGTCCTTAAAACCAAGAAATATTTGAAAGAGTTTTATTTCCAGTGCTACAATAGTTATTTAAATATGATTTTGTCTGTAGTACATATTATTCATGGCATTATTCATAATTTTTATGTTACTTTTTTAAAGAATTTGTGATAGTGACTACTAGATGTTCACAATATTCATTTTCCCCTTTTTCTATAGTACAGAATCTTGATTTTTAGCTGGCCACTTTGTAGCCCATTTAAGCGCCTGCATTTCCCAGACTCCTTTGCACTACTTGTGACCATATAACTAAGCTTTGGCCAAAGAGATGTAAGCCCCTATAATGGGTAGAGTTTCAGAGAGTCCTCCTCTTTCTCCACTTTGTTTCCTGAAATATAGATATGATAGCTAGAGCTCTAGCGACCATACTGGAACATGAATCAGCCTGCTAAAGATTCTGAGACAGTAAGTTGCAGGAAGCTGGGTCCCCGATGACCACAGAGCCGCTATTCCTTCCAGGGACTACCTACTTTTAGAATCCTTTTATAAGAGAAATAAATTTCCATTTTACTTAAGTATTTTTCTTACTATCTTTATTACTCTTGGTACATGCAGCTATGCCTAATTCTGAGGTAAGCTGCTTATTAATTACATTCTTTTGATAATTCAGTTTTCTCTGCTTTACGTACAGTCTCATCTAAGATTTCTAAAATTTATCTACAAAGGGCAGCAGGCACTCCAAATGAATTGAATTGAATTGAATTTTCAAAATAGATTCTATTAATTTATGTTATAATGTTCTATTAATTTAGTAGCACTGCTTCATTGTTTTCAAGATTATATTAATCTGTTCCTTATACCCTGGTCGTAAAACAAAAAAACAAATAATAGCTTTTCTAGATAAGAAGGTAGAAAAGTGGATGGCTAATCATCCATTGGAGAGAACTGTGAAGGAATAACATTGCTAAAAGAGGTTAAAAAGATGTTACTTTCCTCCAAGTGTAACTTGAAAAGGGGCCAGTTATTTTAGTGCGAACTTTGTCATGAGAAGTGGGAAATACTGAAAAAAGTGGTGTTTGTGTTCAGAAGCTTCAATCACAATGTAGGAAGACTGCCTCCTTTAGAAGCTATTGTGGTGTGTAAGTAAGAGACCGACACAGATGGAACATAGTAATCAAGATTTAATAAGCGTGGGTCACAAAGGTAGTGTAAGTCATTGAGGCTGAATTCGGAAGATGAACAACACAGACCTGTAACCATGGAAACACAACGGGCCAAGGATAATTCTCAACCTCTGATCAGCTTTTGTTTAGTATTAAATGCCACTTGGCAAAGAAGGAAAATGAAGTGCTGAGAATACCCAGATGTACACTTCACAAACCTTTTTAAAACCAAATAAGCAGAGGGATATTGAATGTTTGCCATGACTAAAGGCAGGCTTGTACACCGATACTTGTCTAATCAGACACAGGAATGGATCCTCACAGCGGATTGTCACAGGACTAGCAAAGTTTTCATTTTTTCATTGGTGTGAAAGATAGAAAATCGAAGTTCCTGATACGTGACATGATTGATAGAAATAAAGTACTGTGAACATTTATAGGCCACTTAGTCTGTAACACCTTTACACTGACAGAAGACTGGCCACCACATTACTAAGTTTCAACTTATTTCCGTTTCATTCAGTTAGCAACCATCCTTGGCATTTTCTATGTGCACAGGACTGCAGATAGCCACCGCATCCTGCTCAAGACTCTGTTCTTATGGAGAATATTGCAGAGTCCAGAGGCATGGGGAGATTAAAATGCATTTCAAAGAAGTCTTGGTAATCAAGCTCAACACTGCACAAGGAAAATCTCTCAGCTGCTCATTCATAATATATCTATTCTTATTTACACACAATTGAGCTAAATTTGCATCTCTGGCTACCAAGCACTTAAACAGCTTAGAAGCAAAATCTAAGAAGAAAGAAAAAAAGCCACTGAAATGAGCATATTGAGAGCATGTCCTCTGAAATGGGCATATCCTCTGGCGACAATGACAAGAGTGACCACTGAGTACACGAATGATGGAAAATAACATAAAAAGAGGTTTTATATTTTATAAAAAAACATTTTTTAAAAAGGTGAAGAGAACCATGAGGACAATAATTTGCAATTATTAGCTTTAAGAATTGATGACTCTACTTAACTTATGAGCCATGAAATTACCATATATAACAGAGAACAATGGTTGATTATAACTAAAACTTATTGTGTTCCTAGTATGTAGTAGTATTATGCACTGGGTAGGCATTTTGAATACATTTATTACCTCTGATTTAATCCTTGAAACAACTATATCTACATACTATAGATATTAGTATTGCCTTTATTTTATAAATGAGGTATTTTAATTAATACCAGACTCTGGTCTTTAGGATGGTATAGCCCATGCTTTCTGAATATCTTTATAAACCTCTTCACTATCCTATGCTGCATATTACAAGAGAGATGTTGGTTTTAAGCCATTTTCTTTTTATCTAGAAGTGAGCTAAGTTATATTTGTAATAGCCAGATTAAAAATATATATATATATATATATTTTTATTGGGCAGAAAAAGAGAGAATGAGTGGGGCTAGGGGCAAAGGTCAGAGGGAGAAGCAGGCTCACCTCTGAGGAGAGAGCCTGACATAGGGCTTGATCCCAGGAGCCTAGGATCATGACCTGAACCGAAGGCAGACACTTAACCAACTGAGCCACCCAGACACCCCTGAAATAGCCAGATTTATTGAAAGTTTAATGCCAATCACCGAGCTGGAATATATGCATTATTTCATTTACTAGCATAGCTATAGCAGAGGACCACTATTAGTATCCCTGTTCAACTGCCAAAGAAACTAAGTCTTGGAGAATTTTCACTTGTCCACACTTGTGCAACTTTTAAAGAGTAGAGTGGGATTGGGAATTAAAACCTGGATATTCCTATTTCCAAAACATGGCAGCTCTGGCTGGCTAGAGAAAATGAGTTCTTTCCACTTAAGTCAGGTTTTCATCTCAGTCTTTCCTAGGCTTCTCCAGCTTCTTTATTCCATTCACATAGTCATTTCCCATCACTGCAATCCTTGCACATATCTGCTTCTCAGAAAACTTGGACTAAGTTACTTGGTGAGTGCTCAAAATTTGAGAACAGAAGACTCACTGGCAAAGGGTGAAATGTTGTTTCGAACAATAGTAGGTATTGAAGGCTATAAGTTGACAGTCACTTCAACAGCTCCAACCTTTGGTGTCCAGAAATCCATCTCATTGTTTATTTTAAAAAGCCAATTATATTGTGTCTGTTCAAAGTAGAGTGTCATTCCCATTTTGACTAGTTCCTAAAAGAAATCAGAGCAGGACCTTGAAGGCTACTGACTGGTTCCAGAGCAGCTTCTGCTCTGCAGAAGGTTTGGTGCAAGTGCCTGGTTAAAACACAGAGCGTGTTTTAACTTAAAAACAAAAACAACAGGACTAGACCCTGTAGGGGCTATAATTCCTCCCACCTTCCTGTTCCATGAGGAAAACCTAGAAAGGACTGGTTGTTGCCTTCCCCAATCAGTTATTTGGTGTGACTTTTTCCTAGGTTCTGACTGGTTTTCCTACTTGTTATACTGTTGGGAGATTTTTTGATGATCTCTTTCTTAAATAAACGTATTTTTTTTTTAAAGATTTTATTTATTTATATGACAGAAATCACAAGCAGGCAGAGAAACAGGCAGAGAGAGAGGAAGGGAAGCAGACTCTCTGCTGAGCAGAGAACCTGACCGGGGGCTCCATCCCTGGACCCTGGGATCATGACCTGAGCCAAAAGCAGAGGCTTAACCCACTGAGCCACCCAGGCCCCCCAATGATCTCTTTCTGTTTTCAATTCTATATAGCAGGCAATTGTGATTCTCACTATGATTTTGAATTAAAGTTAAGTGAAATGAAACTGCAACCTAAATGTGCACTGCTTCTTCAAAAATGTGAAGTATTCCTCATGAGTAGAAAGATTTGGGTTTTGTGGAACATGGTCGCTAGACTCCCTGGGAGAGCTAATGGTCTTTGAGTCTATACGTCTTCAAGGATGTAAATGAAACCGACTTCTTCCATTGATGTAAGACTTATGACCTTATTAACTTGGGAATCCACAGATGGTCTCTGAGCACTTCCAAGCATTTTCTATGTTCATGAAGGCTAAAGTAAAAAAGACAACGTATTTATAGTCTAAAAGATGACCTGCAATAATTTAACAATAACCACACTTGGTGACAGCAGCTGTGTTAGTTTCTGTTGATGTTGTAACAAATTCCCACTAATTTAGGAATTTAAGACAACACCAACATATTATCTTACAGTTCAGAGATCAGAAGGGCTGTGTTCCTGTATCCTAAGCATCCTAGGGAAGAACGTTTTTCCTGGCCTTTTGAGCTTTTCTAAGGCTACATGCGTTTTGTTGTTGTTGTTGTTGTTGTTTTTGTTTGGCTTGTGGCGCCTCCTTCCATCTTCGAGGCCAGCAGTGCTGCATCTTTATCTTTCCCTCTCTGTCCTCTACTTTGGTCATCACGTCTTTTCTGCCTCTGCTGTCACACTGCGTTCTCTGATCTCTTGAGGCCATCTCCCCCTTATAAGGATTCTTATGACTACATTGGGCCCCTAGTTTAGTCCGAGATGATCTCCCCATCTCACATCTTCATCACATCTGCAGAGTCCCTTGGGCCGGTAAAGGAACATGTTCACAGGTTTTGGAGATATGGGCAAGGACATCTTTGGGGGACTATTCTCCTGTTTACCACAGTAGTCTTAATAATAATAATAATAATAATAGATGCAAGTTAAAACAACAATTTAAAAAAATACAGGTATTCTATATTTGTCTGGTAGGAGTATAAATCATTAAATTCTGTAAGGTGTTTTTATTTTAGTAATACGCACGAAGGAACCTCAAGATAGTTCTATTTTTATGCCCCCATATGTATGTGTATGTATGTATATAAGACATATATTACATATATACATAAATATTGTTTATCAGAAAGAAATTTAATTACAATAAATGGAAGCGACTTAATGCATCATAGGGAAGCTAAACACATTTTGATATATCCATAATAATGTCTCAATGGTATTTTTAGTAAGATCATTTTTGAAGGATATTAACAAATAAGGAAAAGTCTTTATGGTATTTTCATAAGTGAAAAAAAGTTAAACTACTGTATATCATATGTATATCAATATTTCAATATTTCAATATATCAATATTTCATATTTATATATAGCCATATATAAAGGCTAAACAGGTAAATGGCAGAATTCTCACTGATCTCATTTATAACAGAGTTAGTAATTTTAATTTTTGTGGGTATGCCTCCCTATATTTCCCAGTTTTCCAAGTTGAATATGTATTACTGTTACAATAAGAAAGAAGAAATCTGTTTTTAGAGACTTCAGTATTCTTAATCCATAGGGAATAAAGATTTTTAGAAGTTTTAATTATGTAAGCATATTAATCATAGGCTCTAAGATGATAAAGCAAGGATGGATGGACAGTTTATAGCATTTTAGTTATGACCATCACAAATACTTTTTAAGCCTCTGATATTTCTCAGAAACACCTCAGACCTCTTATTTTTCTGATTTTTAAATTTTGATATTATTTCTATTCATTCCTTAAGCTTTCTACTTATGTAAAATTCACAGGATTTATTTTTCTTGTGTGCTTACTGAAACTCCTTTTAAAATATATTAATATTGTTATTGGTTATCTTGCTGTCAGATTTTAGTCTGTAGAATTACCATATTTTTTAAAATTATAATTCCAGTGTAGTTAATAAATAGTGTTATATTAGTTTCAGGTGTACAATATTGTGATCCAACAATTCCCTATGTTACTCAGTGCTCATCAAGACAAGTATACTCTTAATTCCCTTCACCCGTTTCACCCATCCACCGCCCCCGCCCCCGCTTCCCCTCTGATAACCACCTGTTTTAAAACACACTGTTAAAAAATAAAGCCATGCAATTGGAGATAAAGGAGATTTTCTGTGGCAAATCTTTGCATTGCTCAAGCAATTTCACTATGTGAGGAGGAATAATCAAAACAACCTATTCCTCAATTATACCAGTTAATAAATATTTTTATATTTAATACTTCCTTGTACCAAGATTTTAGAAATACCCTGTAAGTATATAATACTCTTTTTTCTAGTATCTCAGGTAGGCTAATTTTAGTAACTGAGAGACATCAAAGACATTCCTTAAGTCATTTGGAAGGTCAACAACAGGGATTCAACTATGATCTTGCAAGTAATTTTCGCTGGAAGTAGAATGCATGATATTGTCTGACCTATAATGGAGACCCATATGGTGTTAGAGCTCTAATGGTCTAGGGGGTGATTTTCCGTAAAAGTGCAAGGATTGCTTCTGTGGGAGCCCTGGCATTTTTCAGGGGTTAGTTCCAAGAAATAGGTACATCAAATGACCAATTCAGTGCAGAATCAACTGAGAACATTCTTTTAGTGACTGTTTTAACATCCCAGTGACTTTTCAGCTTTTCATATTTGCAGATCTAAGAAGGGAGAACCATTAGTATCATGATGACAATAGAATAATATTACTGGATATGATCAAGGTGTCCTGTGCCACAACTGTTGTGTCCTTAGACAAGTTTCTCAGCCATCTGGGCTTTGGTTTTCTCATCCCTTCATGGAGAGCAGGAGACAGTGGTTGAGGTTTTAAATGCCCAAGTGACTCCTCCAGTATGTGATAGAGAATGCAGCTGGAATTTTGACTGGATGCTCTTTTGACAATTAGGAAATGTTCAAGAAACAGATGTCAAGGCTAGAGAGGAAGCAGGTAAATGTCTCATATCAGGATTTGGGGACATTTACCTAAGAGAAGACAGAGCCTATTTTAAAATATAAGCAGAGCCATCACATAGTAGTTATCTGGAAAGCTACGGTAAAAGATCCATCTGAAGGACATATCCAAATGGCAGGCAGAACACCCTACACAGAGAAGGCAAATGGTATTGGTGCTTTGAAGATGAGGGGAAGAAAAAATTGACTCCACTAAAGATAGGATAACTCAAATAGTGGAATAGGCAGCCATATACAAGGTAGGATGCTTCCTGACACTTTAATTTTAGAAGAATTCAGAGGATGTGATATGTTGTTGAAAAGATTTATGGATAGAGTGAAAGACTGGAATATAAGACTTTTCTCATTTTGAGAGTCTGTTTTTCAATGATCAGAACAAGAGTATTTTATGAATGAAGATAAACAGACTGAGTCAAATTTCATTTTATTTTGAATGCACAGAAAGACAGTCTGGGGAGTAGAACCAAATGTCCTTGTGTTAGTCAAGGTTTTGATTCCTCCGAAGTGGGTGACTTTGATCAAGTCAGTTGAATTTTCTTACTTTCCACATCTGTGGTATCTACTAGGTAGCTAATTCTTTTTTTTTTTTTTTTAAGATTTTATTTATTTATTTGACAGACAGAGATTACAAGTAGGCAAAGAGGCAGGCAGAGAGAGAGGAGGCAGCAGGCTCTCCGAGGAGCAAAGAGCCGGATGCAGGGCTCGATTCCAGGACCCTGGGATCATGACCTGAGCCCAAGGCAGAGGCTTTAACCCACTGAGCCACCCAGGCACCCCTAGCTATCTAATTCTTGAGATTATTGTGAGAGCAAATTAAAAAGTAAACAATATGAAACCTGCATATGAAAGCCCTTTACATTGCTGAAAGTGCTAGACAATCATTTGCTTTGTGTTATCATTATTCCTACTATAACCTCTTTTATTGATCATATAATAGGACCTATCACCAACCTTGCAACCACTCTAAAGGGATTATTTATTCCTATTTTATAATTTAAAAATGAGACTAAGTGCAGATTAAATTCTTAGTGCTATCTAAACCCAGAAAAGGGCACATATTTACTTCTTGGCATAGAAAGAAAGATGCTCTTTTCAGGTAAGGAAGACATTGCTCTGGGCTTCTTCATTTCAACTTTCTGTGTATGAAATTGGTGTTTCAAGGTTCCTCATGTCTGACATGTAATTTAGTCTGCAAATGGGTGAAAGCTGGAAAATGACAGGGAGAAGTAATGGGACCAAAACTAAGGGGTAATTCACAGGGAAAAGGGAGAGAGTATTTGTAAATTGCTCAAGCTAGTCCGGATCCTGAGTAATCCTGATGGAGCTCAACCACCTGACGAACAATTATGGGATGGGGGGTCACTTAATTTGACATAGATTTTATCAGACTTTAAGCTGTCTCTCTGTATGTCTTTTCGAAAGGTCATATTTTCAATTTCTCCAGTGGGTGAAGGAAAAATTGCCTTTCATTAACTTCAGACATTTTTTTTCTCTACTTTTTGGGAAGGCCTGAAAGTTTGAGAATGAAAGTAAAAGACATCTTCTATATTTCCTGGCTGTCGGAAGCAGGAGAAGAAAATAGAAGGCAGGAGGAACAGATAAACCCAAAAAAGATGAAACAAGTCCTGCCAAAGGTAGAAAAAAAAGTCTGAAAGGTTACCTGAGCTGCCAAGAATATTTATCACTTGAAAAATGCAATTGTTATTAAGGAACCAAAGAAAGCCATAGTGGGGGTCAACTACTCACTAGGCGTGGTCAGCTCAGGGAAATCTGTGGTGTATTGTCTCCAAGCTGAGAGAATGCGTAGGAACATCCTCCGTTTCCTAAACTACTGCGATTCTCGGTCGATTAAATGGGTCTTCCAAAAGACAGGAAAAGGACTCTCACAATGGAGGCTCATGGAAAATAAGATTCTTCAAGGTTTTGTGTGGGATTATTTTCATAACATTGTCATAGCATTTTCCACTAAGTATTAATTTAGAAAGAAAATAGGATGGTAATTGAAAAGGAAACATATGAGTCACAAAAGGAAAACTGTTGAAAGGAGTAGGGTGATTGGTGGGTATGATATTTTTAAAGGCAGAAATGTCAGAAGTTGATCTGTTTATATAATAGTCATGATCACAATAAATGATTTTTATTGAATGGGCCATTGCTTAGACAAGGAATATCAAATGGGTTTTTTTGAAAGAAGATGCAATAGTTAGCCAATGTTGTTGTACCAACATTTGATAGAGAGAATGCCAGAGTACACACGGAGAACACAGGTTTACGAGGCAAGTTTACCAGCAAACAAACACCACAAATTGACTGTATCTTTTGCTAGAACTAAAAGGCCCTCATGCAACACCGAGCCAGAGTAGAGAATTCCAGCTTTGTTTCTCATCTCATTGACATGCCTTATGTTGACATGTGGTCTAGTCTTGATGTGTTTGAAAATCTCTCCCAGCTGCATCAAGTTGCTTAAATTAGTGGTCATCTGGAAGGGATCTCTAATCTGGAAGGCAGAACAACAGTTTGGCTATGACCAATAGCTGTGGAGATTAACACTGCTGACATGTGCTGATCCAAAAAAGAGCTCAGGCCCTGGGTCTTTTCTCTCCCCTCCTTCAACCAAAATTTGTACTTAAAAAAGAAATTATATATATATATTATATATATATATATATAATATATATATAAATATATATATATATATATCATATATATAGGATATAGGATAGGATAGGATATATATATATCCTATATATATATATAGGTTACATCACAATGCTTCTACTTTCTTATGGTATGATGAGCTGTATAGAAAGGCATAGTAAGTAAGGATAGCCACTAGTACAAACTTTATGATTCAGATATACTTGAACTATTTTCAATATTTACTATTTTATTTTGATCAATGCTCTTCTTCGTTGTCTCCGCATCTAGAAATGAGTATGGCACAGTCCATGTTGAAGGAGAGAACAAACTCATGGCTAGTTGATCAGATACAAATGAAAACCTGTGGGAGTGGGATGTGAAACTTTACTTTTTGCAAATAGTAAGTACTTTTTGCAAATAGTAAATATCTGTATATACAAAGGCTACTTCCCACGGGGATACCTTCTCTCTCCAGGCTCTCTAGCCTTTGGTTACCCCAAAGGGTCCACCTTCATTCTGGAGGCAAGTTTCAATGTCTCTAGGAAATCTTAACAGAATGATTAAACTCAACTGGCCTTTTGTCCTCTCCTTTTTTTTTTTTTTCCTTTTACCTTTGTGGAATGTGGATATTTTGGCTAGGACTACAAATGCAGCCATTTTATGACCTTGTGATGACTTAAGGCAGGAAACCACCAGAAAACATAGGGCATTGGAAACTCCTAGGGTGTCTGGGTCATAGCTCTTACCCTGGAGCTAAAGCATCAAGTCTGGAATACCCAACTCCAGGTTGGTCAAGCTGCATGGCCCCCAAAAAATCTCAATCTTATTTAATCCACTTTCTACACAGTTGTTATTCACAGTTAGGGCAGTTCCTAATGGGAACAGGGTAACTGCAGGATCTATAGTTTCTAATACTTGATTTTTTTTTTTAAAAGATTTTATTTATTTATTTGACATAGAGAGAGATCACAAGTAGGCAGAGACTCAGAGAGAGAGAGAGAAGCAGGCTCCCCGCTGAGCAAAGAGACTGATTCGGGGCTTGATCCCAGGACACTGAGATCATGACCTGAGCCGAAGGCAGCGGCTTAATCCACTGAGCCACCCAGGCGCCCCTCTAATACTTGATTTTAAGTACACACAGAGCCAATGGCAACATTCGATATTTCCATGGGCATCTTATGTGTCCCTCTGGCATTTTGCATTCAAAGATTACTCTAATGTTCAACTCATCCTTCTTGCAAAAGCTCTTTCTCATCTTTTTTTCTTAAACTCAGCAAAAGGCATTTTTCTTTTCTTGGTCAATGAATCCAAAATGTGGGTGCCATCTTTTTACTTCCTGGGAGAAATTAATTGTACCTTTTATTATCAATTCTCAACTCCGTACTTGGCCTTTAAACCTTCTTAATCTTTTATGCAATTCCTAGTGATCTTTCTAAACTGCATATGATTTGGGAGCTTAAGAAACCTATTACCCACCCGAGTGTGTCTCTACCTTTCTCTTTATCATGGCACACATAAAAGATTTTATGTATCTTGGTGTGAATGGATACGATTGCTTGTTCAGAGGGACTTGCCTGGGGGGGAGCTTTTCTTGCACCTTCAGTCACTCCAGAGCTGAATTGTTCATGGAATGTGAACCTGTAACAGATTTAGCGTTATCAGTCAGCCGTGGTGCACTGCTAGGCCTTAGGAGATACAAAGTCAAAATACCTTACTATGTCATACAAAGTTCTTTCAGGATCTAGTCTTTGACTTCTTTCCCAACCTCATCTCAAGCTGCATTTCTTCCCTTGCCCTCCCCAGTCCATGTTTTATTTCTCACCCTCCCATAGTTTTATATATAAAAATATATATGATGTATAATATATGATGTATTATATATAGATCCTGTATGAGACATAATATATATGTTTGTATATACACACATATGTATTTGTCTGTGTGTATACTTATGTCTATCTGTATCTATCTCTCTGACTATTCTGAATTTTTTTCTGGACTGTGACAAATTTTTTCATCCTCCTGGCCTCTGCTTCCTCATGTCATTGCCATCTTCAGTGAACATGTGGAACATCACCTTGTTAGACTCAGTTCACGTGCTATCTCCTCTATGAAGTCTTCTCCCTCAGATACAATGGATATTTCTCTTCGTATATCCAGTGGTCCTTGTTAACACTTCTGTAATGCTTGACTGTCTTTTTTATTAATATGTTGTTCTCTCCCTATGAAGCTTCTCTAATAGAAGTCAGAGGCCATGTAATATTCATTGCCATGTTCTGTATCTATTTTCAACAGTGGCTGACTCACAAGGGATACTCAATAAGTATTTGTCAAATATTGTTTGTTGGTATAAAAGAAAAAAACACTTTGGCGGAAATGTTCAGAAAAATTATTAGACCATATTCATTGATCCCACTGACAGAAAATTTCCAAGTTTACCCTGCTGATGACCTTAATGCTAGTTAAAAATAAAGACCCCTGAATTTGTCCTTAAAACTTGTTCCCTGGCAATTGAAGTCTATGGACCATGGCTAATTTAAAGACAAATGCTTCATTTGAAATAGTTCTTGAATAATTTTGGCCTCATCACTCTGGTTATAGATATAGCCTTAAAATGTAAGGCTTTAAATCACTTTTGGTTCTTGCATAAGAAAACAGATGTTCAGCTTGCTCCACTGGTTTGCTATTTTCACAAGTGATTTGCCATTGAAGGAATTTATTGCTGGAAGGAAATTGACTGTATCTATCAAAATTTAAAATGCACCTCCCTTTAATCCAGCAATTCCACTTCATATGTGAAATAATATATTTATAAAGATATTCATTCTTGCTTGTACTTGTACAATCAAATGTTGCTCGTACTTGCAAAATTGGAAAATAGCTAAATGTTCTTTAATGAGGTACTGATTAAATGCATTATGGTAGATCCACCTTTACGTAGACTAATATGGAAAATATCATAATAACTCTAAGTTATGTTACTTAGTGAATAAGACAAAAGAGTATGTATACTATGCTATCATTTATGTCAAAAGGCAGAGCTTGTATGTATAGCTTGTAAAGGCATAATATTTCTCTAGAAAGGTATATAAGAAACTGGTGAAAGTATTGGCTGTGGGTGGGGTGAGGGACTGATAACCAGAGAAGGAAAAAGAGATTAAAATTTACTTTTCACCATTTATATATTTTATCTTTTGAATATCATGCCAAATACCTTTATCATGTATCAAACAGACATGCATTTCAAAGAAAAATATTCTTATTTCAAAAAGAATGGAATTCATGTATCAATAACAAGGTCTCAACTAGTCGGTTTTGCTAAGCTGCCTAGAGATTTTTATGGCAAAAGATCAAGAACACAACATTTATCTCTGAATAGCTACTAATCAGGAGTCTATGCTCTTATATAAGTATGAAGCACATTATTTAAAAAATAAAAACTCTACATTTTCATAGCTTTACGGATCTAGAAACTTGGAATACAGTGTATGGCCTTATATTTATTTGTATGTACACAGTTTTCTTCCCAAACTAGATGGTAAGCTATCTTCAGGTCAGTGACTTTATTTTTATTTTCTTAATGCATCAAAATACCTAATATAGTTTCTTACATGCAGCAAGACATTGAAAATGTATTTCCTGATTGTGCAAGGGAAAGATTAGTAATGGGACTTAGCATCATTAGTAATCCCTACCTCTAGCTGTGTGGGATGAAAATGTAGTCATTCATTTCAGTGCCTGCATGTAAAAATTTAGCATGTGCTACCTTCTTTAGCAACTGAGTGGTCTTAGAGAGTTATTAGCTATTAACTGGATTTATCAAGTGTGCTCCTCAAATGGGCCTCTAGATATATTTATAAAACTATGAAATAAAGATGGAACTGTTGCTATTAAGGTTTATAATGAAAGTGCTCTAGAGGCAATTCATAAAAGCAGGTACTGGATATAATCACACATGTGCACCCTACTGCTACTCATCTAGTTGAGGAAGAGGAATGACTTTAATGTTTCTCTTCCCTTCATGTGTTTATCTTTCTTAACATCCTATCATTACCCCTTTATCCTATATAGATTTTTTTTTTTAAACGATGCACTGAAAATTTGGAAAGGCCTCCACACATTCATTTCAGGAAAAGAATGTGGAGGGGTTACCTAGCTTCCTTGTGGCTTAAGGTTCAAATAAGCCTAAGGGGGTGGACCTTCATGAGGGACTGATTTGCACAAGGCCTTTGTTTATGACAGTCGAGGAAGAGGAAGGAGACGCCCGTGCCAGGATGGCTCCTGTGGGAAGGAAGTGATGAGGAGGAAGTGGGGGGGACGGTGTGCTCTAAGCCTCCCGCTGAAAGTCTCTGGGAACAGGGATGTGCCCAGAACAACAACGGCCCATTTTCAAGGAGGAACACATGAAAGGCAGAGGCACCGCTCTGTCAGAACGTTGGTGTCCTGGTTCTTCCTGGGGAGGAACTCCAGGGGGAAAACGCGTGGTATGGGGACAGCGCTGTCTTACAGAATTCAAGTCGTTACACTACACAGGTCGTCCAGGGGAATCCCAGAACTCACGACGGGAATTCCCGTGGCGCGTGTTGCCGCGGACGGCAGGACAAGATTGAAAGGAGCTGCTACCATTACGGTTTCTCCATCATTTATAAATAAATATGGGTAAGGCCTACTCAAGCGTACACGAATGAATTTGGGAAGGAAATACCACCACAAGTTTATGTAGTTGACTCTGGGACAACACAGCTTTGAACTGTGCAGACTCCCTTACAGGCAGATACATATATATATCAATCACACACACACAGTATAGTACCATAAATATATTTTTTCTTCCTTATACATTTCTGTTTTAAAAAATTATTTATTTGTTTGAGAGAGAGAGAGTGAGTGAGCAAACAGGGGGAGAGGGGCAGAAGGAGAGGGAGAGAGAATTTAAAGTTGTCCATGGGCTGAATGCAGAACCCTACGGGGGACTCAATCCCACCACCCTGAGATCACCACCTGAGCGAAACCAAGAGTCGGATGCTTAACTGAGCCCCCCAGTCGCCCCTCACTTATGACTTTTTAAATAATATTTTCTTTCTCTACATCATTGTAACAATATAGTATATAATACATATACAAAATATGTGTTATTCAACCGTCTCTGTTATCGGTAAGATTTCTGGTCAACAGTGCACTAGTAGTAGCTACGTTTTTGAGGAGTCAAAAGTCCTACACAGATTTTCAGCTGCCCAGGGGGTCGGCCCCCCCAGCCCTGCTGCTGCCAGCACCCTCTGAAGGTGCACTCACATGAGTGGGTCGTTCCACAATGTCAGGTTTATTCAATTATAAACGAAGGTTAACCTAATTACAAAGCAGTTTCAGGCTTCCAAACTCAGTGATATTTCACTCCGCAGGTAACTCGGCTTCATCCACGTCACACAGAGCAAAGCACAACACAAAGTCACACAACAAACAAGATACAGCCAGGGGCGAGAAGGTCACTAACCGAAAGCGAAGTCCATCAGAGAGTGCGCGGCTGAGACGAGGCCTAGGTCTAGGCAGGCTCGGCGCTGGGCAGGTGCTGCCTCTTACGTTGAAGCCTCGGAGGAGGAGCTCTGCTCTGTTCAGAGACCAGCCAGGAGCAGCCTCCAGCTGCAGCAGCCTTCGTGATGTGGTCTCATGTGAAAGGGTCAGCGTCTGGAGAATCTGGTCGTTTGCTGCAAATGTCTTCTTTTTCATGGCGTTTCATCACTCTTGGGCCCCTTCAGGCCTCCTCTGGGTCTGCTGGTTGTCAGTTCTGGGTGTCATTGGCCTGTGTTCATTTCAGTGACATTTAGTCTTAGTTGCAGTGTCCTTGGCTGCTTATGTCACTGCTTGACATGAGTGACTTCATCTTACTCTCTTGACCTGCATCATTCAAGGGTCACTTGTATTCATAATATGTCAACCGTTTTTCTTTCTGAATTAAAAAATATTAGACTGTTCTTTTGGCATGAAATTGGGATAGGCATACTGTTGTTCACCAAGTATTAAAGCTCATGATGAATAAATATCATCTTTGCTACTATCCTTCATGCTATTTTCTTACCAAGAATGTTTTTATGTTCACAGGAACAGATGTAGTGATAAGAGATCCTGAGGGTTTTTTTTTTAAAGGTTCTTCTTATTAAAAAATACTAGCCCTAAAATACACACACACACGCAAAATTTACAGAATCGGAATATTAACATTTATGATCTATGATGCGTTCTTGGGTAAAATCCTTTGCACAATGGGAAGGGAGTTGCTTTCAAAGCAATGCTGTATTTTTAAAAATTTTTCTTATTTAACCATCAGGTATTCAATGTTTGCTTGAATCATCAAAAACTTTATTTCAGACGGCAACTGACATTTTCTCATATTAAAAAAATAAATCCTTGAGTTGACAGACATTCAACCGTAGGAGGGAAGGCTTGAGCTGACAGTTGCTTCCTGGCACAGGCTTTTAATTACGGAGTCAGCATGCAAGCTTCAGCAGCCCCAAGGAGTTGGTAGCTAACACTGACTGGCATTCAATCCATTGGGAGAACGGAAAGAGGAAGTGTGGCAATTACTGGCATTCAGGGGGAACGTGATGAGTATATATTTGCCCTAGGACCAGGAGTCTTAATTTCCTATAGGAAAGAAGACGACTATTGTTCCATCTGTGTAGCTTTATCAGAAAATAAATTGTTTCCCATAATTGAAATTTTATAATAATGAAGGCTTAGAATTTATTCACTGTTACATTTAGCCATTTTAGATAAAGTCACATCTTTTTAATGTATGTTGGATATTTTCCTGTCCTGTTAAGTACAGTATCCGGAACAAAATGTAAAGTTCTCTTATGCAACCGGAGTGATAAATTTCAACTGTTTCAGTTTTACTGTGAACGCGGTGAGACCCTCTTTTTCCAGCTCTGGTCTTTGTATCAGCTGTTCTTTCTCCGAATCAGCTTCTAGCTCAATAGCCCAACTGGCCCTTCTAAAAGGTTGTTTAATGTAATCTAGGGACGCAGATGACCAAGTTTGTTACATTAAAAAAAAAAAATCATTTCTTCTTCATTGTAAATCAATGGGCTTTTATTTGAGGCTCAGAAAAGGACTTCTTTTCCTGTGGATTCAAGCATTTTAGTATTGCCATTTTTCTAATCAATTCCCAGAGGATTTACAGAGCATTTGTTGTATGTCAGGGTTAAGGGAGGTCGCCACAGATGTGTCCTTTGGGTGAGCAAAATGGTACTGAACTCGGATACTTTGGGAGGCAGACCTTTTGCATTTCTAGGCACTATAAGGAATTCCTGCTTTTTCAGATCTTCTGTCTTCTTCTGAATCAGCAAGAGGATGGGACATGACCTCTCTGGGCTTTTGACTTTATAATCAGAAGCGTAGTGTTTCCTGTGGCATGTCATCCTTTACAGCCCTGAGATGCCCCCAAGTTAACAATAGAAACGACTCTGGTCCAGATCACCACATCAAGAAGTTCATTTAGTTTCTGCACTTAAAATGAGATGGACCATTCTTAGTTTCTCTGCGAAATTTCTCTCCCCCATATGCTCGCTCACAAATAAAGGCCCACACGAATTGGGATAAGCCACATTTAAGAAAATGTATAGGGAGAGGTGCCTCTGGGATGCCTCAGTCCGTGAAGTGTCCCATTCTTGGTTTCAGCTCAGCTCTTGATCTCAGGGTCGTGAAATCGAGCCCCAGGTTGAATCTACTTGAGTCTCTGTCTCCCTCTCCCTCCGTCCTTCCTGCTTGTGCTTTCTCTCTAAAATAAATAAATAAATCTTTTTTTAAAAAAGAAAATATCTAGGGATAGCAAACATGAAAGTAGATAAGGGATCTTTAACCATTAGTCTTAAATCAATCCTTCATGGATAAAAACATACAAACTAATGTATAGATTCCTGATCCTGTGGTTTCTCCTGACACTCAATTATCCCTTTTAGGGAAAATTAGTGTTTCGGATCTTGGCTCTTTTTAGCAGCTTCACTCTAGTCCAATTAAATTAAAATCTTTAGGCTCTTCCACAATTAATACAAAAAAAGAAAAAAGGAAAAAGGAAAAAGAATTCAACCTTCCTAGGCAACTTTAATGTATGGCACCGAGTTCAATTGATTTAAAACATACAAGTGAATAGACACTGCTTTTGCAAAGTCCCATTCCAAACAGGCATTTGATCTTTTAGCCAATCTAATTTCTGAGACAATTTCACTTAAACAGAAAGTTGGAACAAATAGAATTTAAAACAATCTTTGAAAAATCTGAGTCAAACGCAACAACATACCAGAGATATAAATTTCCTCGACTTGCTAATCATAGAGTACAATCACGGGTATGAACTGAGTGTGTCATATTTTGACACATCAATAATGGCTCTTAATCATAGCCTTGTATTTTACTATTGAAAAATTGCCATTTAAATGCCACTTGTTAATGACAAATTTTTGGCAGTCTATCCATACATAACCTAAGAGTGGAAAAAACTTTTGCTAAAAAATAATCGGGAATAGAAAAGAGATTGTTCTAGGTACTAAAAATATATGCTCTGAAAAGAAAGATAGGTGAGCTAGTTTCTTCCTATTTTGATTTTTTTTTTCTTTACCAAGTCTTTATATAATAAAAAGGGCAATTATAAAAAAAATTCAGGAAATAAGAAAGCTATATTCACTCCTTTTGACTAATCTGGCAACTTTAAATGGAAGTGATATAACTTCCTCCTCAAGCTTGCCTAAAGTTCCTTAAAGAATAACATTTCAAAACTGTTAGAATTGAGAGCAAATCACTGACTAGCTTCTTTAGAGAGCTCCATACTGTGTCCTTTAAGAAAATCACATTATGAAGCATCATCATTATTTTCAAGATAGGTTTTTTTGAAGATTTTATTTATTTATTTTGAGATGAAGATAGAGAGAATGCAAATATGAGTAGGGGGAGGGGGAGAGGGAGAGAAAGAATCTCAAGCAGACTCCCCACTGAGCTCAGCTGACTGAGCCACCTAGGTACCTCAGGACAGTTTATTTTCTTGTTCTTTTCTTTTTTTTCTTTTTTTTTTTTTTTTAGATTTTATTTATTTATTTGACAGACAGAGGTCACAAGTAGGCAGAGAGGCAGAGGAGGAAGCAGGCTCCCTGCTGAGCAGAGAACCCATGTGGGGCTCAATCCCAGAACCCTGGGATCATGACATCAGTCGAAGGCAGAGGCTTTAACCCACTGAGCCACCCATGCACCCCAGGGCAGTTTATTTTCTGATCAATTTTTCTGCAAACTTTTCTGGGTAAAATCAAAGTGGCTTCATAGATTAAAAAAAGAGAAGAAAAAGAAAAGGAACTAGAGTGCATCCCAGATTTTTTCAAGTGAACAATAGTATCTTAGATTCTTGAAGACTTCAAGTAAGCAATGTGTTCAGGTAAACTCAGCAGAGGCCTTATCAGGTAAACTCAGCAGAGGCCTTATCTACAGACACACGGGGTAGGGTGAGCTCTTGGGATACTGGCAGGGTCCGCTGAGCAGTTATCTTGATGCTAGTGCCTCCAACTCATCGTCCCCTGTCCACGGATCCAGGGCATACACTGGTCGTGAATAAGGACCAGTGAGCATGGAACTGCAAGTCTGGCAGCCTGTCCTCATAACCGTTGAGCTGTACTGCTTCTCTGAAGACTCAGAGAACCAGAATTACATAACCGGAGATCCTACGGGGAGCCTAGAAGGCCCAAGTCAGGACTAAACTTTGTAATCCACTTAGGAGTGGGGGATATCAACAGTAAAACTTTAAAATTTATTTGGATCTTGGGACTTACCTTGTTTATTCATCTTATTCAACTTCCTGAAGTTATTAATTGCAAAAAATACAGAAGAAAAGTTACTTTACAAATATGCTGTTCTAAAACCTAGTTGAGTGAGGAGAAAATATTCCCATTTCAGGACCATGGGGTGGTCTCTGGGCAGAGGAGCAACTGGGCTTCTTTGTGTTGTTCAGAAGGAATGTAAGAAAAGCGCTTACACTTGACTCGAGATGGCCAAAGCCTAAACTCTGCTTCATACGTTCAAGCTGTGGGATTCCAAGGAGGCTGATTTTTGTTTGTCTGTTTGTTTTCTTTATTTCAGAATATCCGTCCAAGCAGGAGGCTTTCTCTTCTCAAGGCAAGAGCTTCTTGTGGGAGGGTGGCTTCTAGATTTGGCTGACGTTGAGATGGGGAGCCCTGTAAAGGGAGTAAATGAGAGGCAGATCAGGCCTTAAAAGGATGGTGTAGAAAGAGAGAGAAGGATCCATTTTTGACCAGCTGGGTTCCAAGAGAAGAAAATTAACACGAGAAATATCTAAACAGATCTCTGGGGTACGTATGGATATTTTTCTGACACATCACCATGTTGAATCCCCAAGTGACTCTGTTTTACTGTGGTCACATTAAGATTTAAGACATATTATTTGGTTTGCCGACTGAAACTCTGAATCAGTACCCTCTAACACCGTATTTTCTAGGATGCTTGATTTAGGTCTTACAGACTAGAAAGCAACTGCCTGAGTAAGAAGAAGATCAGGAGAGTGAGCCCGAAATAGGAGTAACAAGGGTTGTGAGAATACAGCGTCTGGAATTCAATGTCTTAGAGATTTGAAGAGGAAAACACCTGCAATCAACTGAACTTTGTCACACTTTCTAAAAAGTTAGAAACTCATTTAAAAATACCCTGATGGGTTTATTCCCTCAAATAATTATCCAAACCTCTTCATAGACCTTCCCTGTAAACCTCCTCTTTGTTCTGATTATCCTAAACCCCCTTCTTTCCAAATGCACACTTCAGTTTCTTTTGAGATGTAATGGTTTTGTGAAGTTTGTTTTCTTTTGGTTAAAAGCTCACCTTCCACTGTGGGTCCTACAGCAACTCCTGAGGATGTGTGTGCAAGAGTGTTGGGTTGAACTGTACACTGTTATATCAAGAAACGATAGTCCCTGGGCAGTCCCTGGGCTCTGGCCCAAGTTCACCTTGTTTCTTCCTGAGTACACAGAATTTCAAATTTTCTAGGCTATTCCCCCCACCCCCCCTGCACAGCTGAATTAGACAGAGGCAGTGTTATGTGAGATACCCAGAATGAAAGGGTGTAAGAAACGACTTCAAACTTGCAGGCTGGAAATGAGGTGTTATCTTTCCTTCTCAGACACACAATTTATATAGGAATCAGAGTCTTTCCAGAAAAGGGAGCAGAGGTCTCTGACACTCATAATTAGATTGGAAACTCATCAGGAACTGAGACCAAGTCCCATGGAGGCTGAGCTACCAAAATCAAGTAGGTTTGGATAACACTGCTAGAAGTCATTTGTCACTGGGAATGTTAGAGTTGTCACCATGTCAGGTATGAGGCAAGAGGACATTGTTCCATGGTTAGAAAATGCATTGAATTGAAACAGGGCTTGCAGATATTAGGGCTAAACAGAGACTTGGGTTAATGGGATAGTCAGTAGGAATAGTCAGTATTAGGAAATATTTATGTCCACTTGGATTTTTGTAACAGAATCCTCCTCAGCCATAGAGGATAAAGCAAGGTGGGTGATTTCTGGGTTCACATGCTGAAATCATACCTGTCTGTAGACAGGAAGGTCGATACGTGCCCTAACTATGTGTTTAAGCTTAGGGAGAAATGACCAGTCAGCCAGATGTTGTGAAATGTAGTTTAGTGAAATCGAAATAGCTTCATGAAGTCAATGCAGGTCTCAGAGATGGGCAGAAATTCCGACCAAGCCCAGACATTCCTCAGAACCCCAAAACCCTTGTTACCAGTGAAGTTTCTGATGCCATATGAAAGAAAAGCCACCGTACCTCAGACCAGATAGTGACATGACAACCAGGGCTTTGCTGTGGTCTTGAGGACTGAGAGGTGAGGAAGGTTCGAGGCAGGTCGTTGAGGCCAGATCCCCCGCCAGCAGAGAGAGAGATTGTTACTGAATCAGCAGCCCCTACCTATCCAGACATCAGGATCATACCACAGACCCCCAGATTTGCATTCCCAGTTCCAGGACATTTCCCAAATGAGATTGTTGCCAACACTTTAGCAAGATCCCTGGCACTTGGTGCACCTCAGCATGATTGAGACATTGTGAAGTCAATCCAGAAATACCCAGACTCCAGAGAGAGAAACACCCCTTCGCCTCACCCCCAATTTGTGGGGACTTCAGTGAGGCAGGACAACTAATGGCAGAGTGCATTCAGGAGCTCAGAAAAAGGTAAACTCCCTATCATTTCTCTCTGGGAAAGAAGAAAGACCCATGGTACTGTGGAAAGAGAGAATCCAATCCTGACATTGCTCTGTTGGCTTTTTGAATAGTTACCAGTCTTCCAGTCTCAAAGCAGGCTTATTCTCACACCAGTTCTAAGCACACACATGTGTACACACATGCTCTAATGTACACTATATATATGTATATATATATATGTATATGTATATACACATAATATACATTATATATATTCAAACATATGTGTATTATGTATCTATGCTATAATAAATGTTTATATACTTTATATAAGATTATATTACATAGTATTTGTCTAAAGTACAGGTGATTTTCAAAGTAATAGAATTTATTTATTCATTCCTTTTTTTCCCAGCAAATATTCAGAGTTCTCACAATGATGCAGATACTATTTTGCATGCCAGGAATGTAAGTCAGACAGGGTCCCTCCTCTCATGAAATCCATCTTCAAGTCTGGAGTGAGCACATTTGCTCTAAATGAGCAAATAATAAAATATTTCGGGGTAAAAATAATTGTGATGAAAAAATTAAAACAGAGCAATAAAATTGAAAATGAAGTAAGTTGGGGAGTTTAGGCAAGATGTTGCCTAAACATTAAAAAATTTCACCCATCGATCATTTTTCTAAATTCTGTCCTCTATTTAGGTTCTTCCCTTCATGTTCATCAACCAGGAATCCAGAGAGGGTAGATGAGAGCAGGAGGCCAGAGTTTTGCCATATACTGCTGGAAACACACGGGTTAGACTAGGGGAAGGGAAAGCACTGCAGGCCTTTAAACTCTCCAGGGCTTCTCTCTGGTCCTGCTTGATCTCTGAGCACTGAGTCTAGGTGTGATGGGCAACAGGGAGCTGTGTACCTGCCCCTGATTGCTCCGTCCTGGCTAGTTTCCTCCAACGAATGCTGTGCTGGGTCTGGTACTTGTCATTCAGATGCATGCTAAATGTATTTATGAAAGTTTACTGCAGAAGGCTTTGTAATAAGGAAGAATACATAGTATGTGTCTAATGATGGAATACTGGTTAAATAACTTAACATGACAAATATGACAAAATGAATAAGAATCATGTTCTGAAAAGAAAGCTGTATTTTACCAATTCTGTAGCCCACAGCCCTTTTGATCCACCATCCACGCCTCCATCCCTCCTTCTTTCCTTCTAATTTTGTTATTAACATCCAATAAGGCATTTTTCTCCACGAAGTCTTTATCATATTACTTCAAGGGATTGAAAACATCCTAATTCTGTTAAAGTGACTCCATGTCATGATTTTGCACTATATCTAAAATCTTCAGTGGTCTCTCCCATTTAAGTTTGTGTCATCAAAACCGAGTAAGATGGTCGATAATCTGCTGCTAACCAAAGCAGCCCCAAACAGATGCCCTACCGTGGTGACATTGAAGTATTTTCTTCTGATTAGACGGTCATTAGCATAATTATTATAGAAATGTTACGACGTGAAGTAAGGGTGAATGTGGGCAATCAGAATTTTTTTAAAGATTTTATTTATTTATTTGACAGAGAGAGAGAGATCACAAGTAGGCAGAGAGGCAGGCAGAGAGAGAGAGGGGGAAGCAGGCCCCCCACTGAGCAGAGAGCCCGATGCAGGGCTCATTCCCAGGACCCTGGGACCATGACCCGAGCTGAAGGCAGAGGCTTTAACCCACTGAGCCACGCAGGCGCCTCAATCAGAATTTTTTTTAGAAGTTGCAATCTGTGTGCACTTAACTCATTTAAATAGCCCAACATGTAGTAAGGCCCTAAGGAAATACATGGGGTATGGGGGGAAAGGGGTGATGTCGATCAAAGGGTACGAACTTTCACTTATAACTAAATTCTTGTGGCCTAAGGTGCAGCTTGATGACTATAGTTAACAATATTATACTGTATCCTTGAGAGCTGTTGAGAGATCTTAAATGTTCTCACCATACACACAGAGATAACTACGTGAGGTGATGGAGGTGTTAACTAATTTTATTGTGTTAATCATTTGACAATATATACATATATCAAATCACCATGTTGTATACCTTTTATATAATACATCACCTCTATCTCAATAAAGCTAGAAAAAGAAAAAAGAAAACACTGGGGAATACTAAGAAATCACATCCCTTAGAAAAAAGCTATTTGTGAGTGGTTGGCTGTAAACACCTTAGAGAAGTAGCGATTAGGGCAGTATCCTCACCCAGAGGCTGCATCATTTCTGATGGCTGCTGGTAGAGGCAAAACGTATGGTGGGAACAATGTATGCAGGTATGGGTGAGTAAAGCCAGCAGAGACTGTGGATGAATGTTAGGAAATGAAGATGCAACTATTGGAAAGTGAGTTCCTTTCTAACTTACACTTTGTTTATAGGACGATATGTATGATGAGAAATATACAGAGAAATTACACACAGAAAATTATTCTTGAAGCACCAGTTCTTTTATTTGTTGGGACAGGTGTTCCAACTGCAGGGATGAGTTTTGATGTCCATTTGGAAGCAATTCATCTTGGTTTCCATGAACAAGCTTAGAGTCTGGTTCAAAAGTGCAGTTAATTTTATTTATGTGATGTGTTCTGGCTTCTGGGTGCCTAGAGAAACACAACTCAAATTACATTCTAAGAGCAATGTTGTAAGCAAGCTTCTCAACTTCCAAACAAACAAACAAAAGACCAAAAAGTACCAGGGGTGGGAACTGGGGAGGGTGCTTGGTTTTTGGTAAGAAAGCTCATTTTGTGATGTATGGAAATGGGGAGCAAAGTGGCAGTTCTATCATTGTATATCATTACAAAGAAGAAAAGTTTTTAAGGACTTCTCCTTCCTGTCTGAGCATAAAGCAAGTACCCAGAAAGTAACTGCCTTTCTTCAGGTCACTTGAACGGTATGATGACTTGGTTGCATTTGAAAACCAGTTTTGTATTTTGATCACGATAGTCAGTAAGAGCATACTGGACAACCATACTGACATCATGTAGTTTTCAATGATGACTGATGTGGAGATATGACTGAGAGGAGAAACTTCTCCCAGTGAGGCTACTCTGTGGCTAACCCTTTTTGTATGTAGTTAAAATAAACCCATTTTCCACCACATTTTATTTTGTAGAATGTCATACTATGGAAAGACTCTAGTTCAACAATAACCAAAATGACCCCATGACCAGGACAGCCTTAACATTCCTCTCGGCTTGCCTGACTTCAGACAGACTTCCTCTCTTTCCAGGCTCCTGACGTCCCTTTCCTCAGAGCATCTGCTTTAGAAAACATGTACATTCTTTCTCTGCCCCTTTGAGATATAAACCTTTTAGAAGCCTTTTGCCAGTATTAAACCCAGAAATGTCTTTCTCCAGGAGCTGGGAGTTATTTCTTTAAAATGTAATCATCAAGGAGACAGGGCCACAGTGTCTGTGGAAGAAGAGGCGGCTGTGTAGTTCTGTGCATGCACAGGAGCAAACATGGATGGCCTAATCACAGAGAAGAACATTCACAGGCTTAGGAGTAACTCAGTGGCTTCACACACTGACCAACCTTCCCTCCTAGGGTCCTCCAGGACTCTTCCACAAGCTCACCCCAGTGCCAACAAACTCTCCTGCTGTTGATTTCAATGAACATGAATTCAAACGCAATTCTGGCCTTGCTCTCCTGTTGCAATTGCTTTGCATAAAATCTTCCTTACTTGTTTAACTTGGACTGGTGGAATTTTTGCTTGGACACCCACCCAAATGTGATTATCTGTAGTGGGCATGAAAGCCTCTACTGTCCCAATGGGCTGCTTGATATAGTTAGTGCGACCAGAAGGGTTTTGGCGGAGGATGAGGGCAGGCCTAGATGAAAAAAGAATTTTGCATATAGTGGTAGGTCTCTACCGCTTTGTCTACTCAATCTTAATGAAAATAATAGAACAAAATTACAAATTACATTTCATAATTTGTGTAGCTATTTTACCACCGGTAGTTTGACAATCTCTGGTGTTAATAATTCATTCTGTTCTGTTTTGTTTTCTTGCAGGAATGTTATTGGCTGGAGTAGGGAAGAGTGTTTATACCCCCTATATCCTATGGATTGTTGAAAGAGAGAGAGAAAGAGAGCAAGGGAGTGAGCTATGTTTGTACGCCCTCATTCTTGCATACTTAGAAGAAATCTGTCTAGACTTACTGAAACCCCGAAAACAAATATCAGGGGCCATAGCAAAGAAAGCCACAAACCAGAGGGAGCTTTCAGGGAGCTTTCTGCCTTCATGTTAATTGCTTCAGACTTAAGGTAGTGACCCCTAAGGAGTATTGTTCTTAGAAAACACCTTTGGACTTTGGGAAGATTACAACCATTTGTAGATATCTGGTGGCTGTCCATTATGAATGGAGCTCTTAGAAATTCTTTAAAAAAACTAAATTAAAGAGTTGTGAAAATGTTAAATATAATTAGACTTCCTTTTTCTTGAGACTTTTGGTGATTATTTGTCTTACAAACCATCCCCAGCAGAATATGATTAAACCAATGAAAAAGGAGTTTGATTGTGGTGGTGATAATAATGGCAGTGGGGAGAGGTGTGAAGGGGTGAAGTCTAGAATAATAATAATAAAAAAATAATAAAGGTGGTATAATTGTCATCACCAGTCATTACCTAATTAGGCTGCCCTACTCTCTTAGAGACGGTCATAGCAAATTTAACAGCTTTATTTATATGTCAAAGATGGATTTCACAGATAACTAGCAAATTGCCTAACACTCTAAAGTTCTAAGCAAATCTCCTGAGTTAAAGTCAGTCTCTACAGGTGATGAAATCCTTTGAGAATTCTGCAGTGAGCTGGGTCTGGCAGGAGCTAGATAGGAGAGGCTCTTGCTTATGACAAAAACAAACTTTGATGCCCAAAGAAAATAGTTCTTTCTAAATCAATAGCAAATCAGAACCAGACATAAGTTGATCTTTTGAAGAACTCAGATGTCAGAGTCTGTAACCATTTTGAAGTATTGCAGCTTCACATCAGAGGTTTTCTTTGAAGATCTGGTCCAAAGCAGTTGCTTCACCTTTTAGAGGTTCCTATGATTTTAAGACCCTAAACTATATAGCATAATAAACCTAATTTCTGCACGGCTTCAAGGTCAAAAGTCTTTCACATGTATTATTCATTGTTCTGGAGGAAGTTCTTTCTTAGGGGGCGTCCCTGAAACGATTATCCACCCCCCACCCCCACGGCCTATCTTCTCTGAGAGATGAGTATACAAGTTTGAGGTGTAAAGGCATCCCCTCGGTGGTCCCTTTCCAACTACTTCTGAATCATTGTTTTTAGAAAGGCCAGACTTCAGCTTCCTGGTGCATAAACTCCACGTCTGCTGTGAAGTTCAAACATGTTGTTAGCATATGTTTCCAGGGACAGATGGGTGGAGCCTGGAAGCCTCCAACCAGGTTGCTACAAAGGGAACCTCCCACTAAGTGCTTACAGAATCCACAGGAATTCTACTTTGTTAACCTATCAGGCTGCAGACTTACACCTAATAAACACTAGAGATAATGTTTTTAAAACACTTTTTTACTGATAATATCTTACATTGATATTAATCATTGAAACATCTTAATCATTTAGAAAATATATTCACAAGCATTATCTCAGTCTATGAACTTCATAGTTACCACCCACCCATCCATTCTTGTATTTATTCAATCAATAATTTTGAGTAGTTACTAAGCACCAGATATACCAATATGTGCTACATGTATATAAACATATTTTTGAATTGAGGAAATTGAGTATAAGTTTGATTAAATGATCAGTTCAGCATCACAAAAGAGTAACGTTTAGGTCCAGGTCTTGCACACAGAAAGTAAGGCCAATCCAGTACCCTCCTCAGACTTTCAGATCTGAAAAGCCATTTACTCCGGCAGGACAAATGACTAGGACCCAGTGCCTGTTGCTGCTGAGATTAAGTTTGAGCTTTAAGTAGTTTTCTTCTTTTTTTTCCTGAGAAGCAAATCTTCCTTCCGTGTAGGTGGGAAGTCTAGCTCAGGAACCAGAAAAACCAGTGATGTTTCATCACTTCTCCAAGGAGAGGAAGTAGAAGAGAGAACTAAGTCAGGTACACAATGTTAATTTATATCTCATTATGATACATCAATGGGACTAAAATTATGTGATCATTATTCTTTGATTTGTATGTGCCCTGGAATGTTGGCCTCAAATAAAACTTGTGCTGTAATTTGTTAAAAGCATTTCTCCAAGAAGCTTACGATGTTAAAAAATGATTCATCTTCCTAATTTTTATAACATTGTGGTAAGGAAATGGTGGAAGAGGGAATTGAGATGATTTGAACAATGTCAGAGAAACTGTGAGACATAAACTGATATACACATAAACTGATTTAAATACATTAGAATTTAGTCCAAGTATCAGATAACATGGTAATGTTAATTTTACAACTTTATTAATTAATTCTTGGTTATATTGTATTAATTCTGGGTGCACCTTGTTATTCTTTTAGAGACTATGACCATGTTTCATAAGGATATACTTGCGGTTAACTTTTCTCCAGTATTTATGTATGCCAGCAAGGAAGCATTGCCTTATATATTGGTCTAGATAGGCCAGGTTGTGCCGTAGTAAAACAGTCATGAATTTCAGTGGTTAAAGACAATAAAGGCTTACTTCTGTATCAAAGCCAGGCAGAGGCTCGCTCTGCTCCCCAGAATCACTGAAGCGTTCTGGCTAAGTGCACAGGAAGATTTCTCCTGCCGCAACCTGGAAGTGACACAGGTGATTTCCATTCACATTTCTTTAGCCAAGACTAGTCCCACTGGCCTGCCTAAATGCAAGACCACCTAGGAAATTTATTTTCCCATGTGTTCAAGGACAGGAGAACTGGATACGTAGTATTTATCTCAGTATGTTTATAATACTCACAGCACAGTGATGGGGTTTGACAGCAGAAAAAGATGGAAAAGTATGTAAACCAATTGTCTAACTGAAAGAAAATACAACTGGCTACTTGATACTCTGTATAATTCTTTTTAGTTTAAAGTATCTGTTTCTCAATCCATCTTTCTACATATCGTTGATCACGATAAATAATTTTTTTTAAAAGAATTTCAATACATACTGTATCGCTCACAGTTCTCTAGAGAAACAGAACCCATAGGGTATGTGTCTATGTATGGAGAGATACCTATTTTAAGGAATTGACTCATGATTATCGAGGCTGGCAAATCCCAAATCTGCAGGTTGGGCTGGCAGGAGATCCAGAAAGAGCCAACGCTGTACTTCAAGTGCTCGGGCCATCTGCTGCAGAATTCCCTCTGACTAGGAGGAGGTCAGGCTACGGTTCTCAGGAATTCTCCTGATGAGACCCATCCACATTAAAGGAGCTAATCAGCTTTATTCTAAGTTTCTTTAAATGCTACTTTAAATGCTAATCTCATCCAAAACAACAATTACCACAGAATTATCCCGAATAACGTCTGAACACGTATCTGGATACCATGGCCCAGCCAAGCTGACACATAAAATTAATCATCACACATACTTCAATGTTATTCCACCAGCTATGGGAGCAAGAAGGATGTGCTTGCCCTTACGATCTGTGCCTTCAGCTTGAACTATTCTTTTATAGCCACATCCAGATTTATGATTCCATAAGAATCAGTGTGTCTAGTAATAATCCCTTCAGAATTACTGAAGATCAGTTTGCTTTTAAGCATTAAACTTACAAATGAAGTCTAAAACCTAATGGCACGGCTTCTCCTCCTTAGCCAGTAAATTCCTTGATAGCATTAGCTCTTTTCAGATTCTTAATCACTAACCCATTAAAATCTTCTCTAAAGGTTTTCCTCAGATTTTTTCTTCAAGTATGAAAATATTTCTACCCACCTAGATAAAATTTTAAAATGTGCATTAAAATTAGGTTCCTTTCTATGTTAAGAATTAGGTACTTAGACTTAAATAGCATGTTGAAAAGTAGGAAGTGTATTGTTGCCTGAAGAAAAGTCATCCAACTTTTATTAATAGAAGAAAGGAAGAAACTATCACCTATCACATAATAGCTGAAACAGGGGACTTCATGAAATATGTTTTTCTTTTGTGAGGAATACCGATAAGATACTTGATCTGTGTCTCTGAATTAATAAAACAAGTGTAATCATGTTGTCACCTATTTCTAGAGCATTGGATGAGGATTAATAAGATAATGTTGGTAAGTTGCTTGGTGAATCCCAGATGCAGGGCAGTGGGTGAGAAAGTAGTTAGTGAAGCACTGATGACAATATACTCACATGTGTACAAACAAGTACACACACTTCTAAGGTACACTTACATGTACATATGCATCATAATGTGTTCTACATGTTCCTACGTCATCTGGATCAGTGTTCTCAGCCTTCTCACTGTTGACATGTTGGGTCAGACAATTTGTTGTGGGGGCTGTCCTGTGCATCGTAGGACATTTAGCAGCATGTCGTGGTCTCTACTCACTGCAGGCTAAAGGCACCCCTCACTTCAGCTGTGACAAACAAAAATGTCTCCAGACATTGTCAAATGTCCCTTGGAGGGCAAACCACTAGTTTAGAGGTTAAGACAGAATCAATGGTAGGGAGTTAAAACATGAGAAAATTCATAAGTTAGGCTAAAAGGGAGCTTTTAAATTAAAAAGAGAATAAAACAGTTTTATTTTTTCAAAGTAATAGCTTAAAGGAGACTTTTTTTAAACTTGATATGTGGATCCCCCAAATTTATATTGGAGGAAAAAAGGACAAAAATGACTAAGATAATTTTGAACAAAATTGGCAGGGGAAGTGCCCTTTTGATTAATTATTATATTAATTAAGGCAGGGTGCTATTGAAATAGGAATAGGCAAATCGCCCAATGGAACATGATCAAGAATCTAGAAACATACACAGACACAAGACGTCCCTTAACATTTGTAGGATCTAGTGCAACTGGGCAAATGGAAACCCATATGTCATTTAATTTAGCGAATAAACAATTAAGTGAAATATATTTTATCTTTCTAATTTGACATATATACATTTATATGTATATATACTTGGAAGGCAAAATTGGAATTTATAATTCTTGGGACTCCTGGAGTTTCATCTCAGAATGTGGTGGCATAGGAGGAGCAAGCCTCAGACTCCAGGTCCTGAATCTCAGCCTAACCTTATTCTCTTTCCATTCTCAAAGGTCTCATGCACACCCATGTATGGACATCAGGACCCCAGCCTGTACATCCAAACTCTTTCCACAAATCCGCCAACACAGCATCCACTTGGCCAGCCCTCAGGCTTATTGTGGTATGGCCTGCCCTTGGGAGAAGCACATTGTACAGGCCGTGTAAGTGGGCCCAGAGTTGTTTGGGCATGGAATTTTAGGATCCAGGGTCTCTACCACTAGCTAGGTTTAAAACTGTCACATGGGCTCTGGGTGGGTCAGTCTCTTTCCTTGCTGTCTCCTCTTACCTTAGGAAGGGATGTGGCTGGGGGCACCTGGGTGGCTCAGTGGGTTAAAGCCTCTGCCTTTGGCTCAGATCATGATCCCAGGGTCCCGGGATTGAGCCCCACGTCAGGCTCTCTGCTCAGCAGGGAGCATACTTCCTCCTCTCTCTCTGCCTGCCTCTCTGCCTCCTTGTGATCTCTGTCTCTCAAATAAATAAATAAAGTCTCTAAAGGAAAAAAAAAAAAAAGGAAGGGATGTGGCTGGAGGGGGACAAAAGAAGACCCTTTAAAGCATGGGCCCTAAGCTAGAAGCTCCCCTTCTTGAAGTCTGTGGTATTGTCAAACACATGAGGAACATATAGGGAAATGGTTGTTTTTTTTTTTTAAAGACTTATTTATTTGACAAAGAAAGAGACAGCAAGAAAGGGAACACAAGCAGGGGGAGTGGGAGAGGGAGAAGCAGGCTTCCCGCTGAGCAGGGAGCCTGATGTAGGCTCGAACCCAGGACCCTGGGATCATGACCTGAGCTGCCAAAGGTAGACACAGAATGACTGAGCCACCCAGGCAATCCCGGGAAATGTTCTTATATGACAGAGTCTTTCAAACCAGTGGGGAAAGATAAGGGCGTTCAATAAACGGTACTGGAATAATTGATCATTTATATAGAAAAAATAAAATGATATCTTTTCCTTATAGCACCATAAAATAAATTCGAAGCTATATTAAATACCAAAATATTAGAAGCAAAGATTTAGAGCATTTTTTTTTTTAAATATCAGAGAATGACTATGATCTCATGTTGAGCCACAGGGGAAAGTCAGACAGAGGCAACACAAAATCTATCACCACAGGTTCATAATTGATATCCTGGTGAGAAGTTTAACAGAATATTTAGTTGCTCTGTAAACATTCACTAGAACACAGTTTAGGGCCTCAATTCAAAGATCTTAATTTGTTTTAATGAACAATGTAACTGTTGTGGCCACCCGACGGGGTCAGGATTGACTGTCTCCCTCCTCCTCAAATTTAGTTCCTATGTCAGGCTGATAAGCCCCACGAGCACCGCGAGTGTATGAAAAGTTGTATTACTCACATAATGAAGCTTTCTGAGGAGAGCAGGGCAGGCACCCAAGCAGATCAAAAAACCTAGAAGCCCAGTCTAATAAGGAGAAAAAAACATTAGACAAATCCCAATAAAGTGACATTCTACAAACTACCTGACCGGTACCTCTCAACACAGTCAAGATCGTTAAAACAAAGAAAGTCTGAGAAATTGTTAGGCGAGCCCAAGGAGATATGACAACTTAATGTGGTTTTATCCTGGAACAGAAACAGGACATTAGGTAAAACTAGGAAATGTGGTTAAAGAATGTACTTAAGTTAATAATAATGTATCTATATTGGTTCATGAATTGTAACATACCATACTAATTAAGGAGTCAATGAGAGGGGACACTGGGTGCACAACACAAATATTGTACTGTCTTTGTGATTTTCTATAAATCTAAAATTATTCTAAAAATAGATCTTATTTAAAAACTGTGTTAAAACTTTATTTAAAAACACCTGGGACCAATGGGTCAATAAGAGATTAAAGTCCCCACACAAGGATTATTCTTCTAAGGGAGTCTGGTATGTAAAAAGACAGTCTTAAAAATCGATGGGGAAGATATTAGACTTCTCACCTTATATTATCAGGGCGATAGGTTTATTCACACTGAAAACTTAAACATAGATGCTTATTCTCAGTATTTACAAAAATACATTTTAAATGGATTAAAACCAATGTTAAAGGCCAAACAAATATTTTAAAAGAAATTATAGGGAATAACTTTATAAATGGCATAGAGAAGGCTTTTCTTAGATGAGATACATATGGAATAAAACACAAGGGAAACATTAATTTGGTAAAAATTAATGAGGATTAAAGGCTAATTTAATGAGGGTTTAAATGTAAAATCTTCAACACAATTAAAAAAACAAAATAAACAAAGCCAAAGGATGGTCATTCACCAGGACAAGATATATGTAACTACAAGTGTCAAAGGATAACAAACAAGAATGTAAAGAACATATAAGGAAATCCTATAGTTTAATAAATAGAAGCCAAAAACTCAGTAGAAAAACAGGAAAATATATGAGGAAGCAATTCATAAAAAAAGAAATTTAAAATGTTTATTCTCATCAGTCAGGGAAATGCAAATTTAAATCATCAAATACTAATTATCCATTCATCAAATTGGCCGAGAGTATAAGAAAATTGCAAATATGAATTGGGGGTAAGCGAAAACAATCAATATTTTCGGTGTTGTGTAAATCAGTGTAGCTGCTTTCAAGGATCACTTGGCAACACAGTGACGGTGCAGATGTGTGCAAAGACAAGGTGCCTACTGTACAGACGTTCTCACAAAAGTGCACAGCGGGAGGGGGGCATCTGGGTGGCTCCATTGTTAGGTGTCTGCCTTGGGCTCAGGTCCTGTTCCCAGGGTCCTGGAATTGAGCCGCATCGCGTTCCCTGCTGGGTGGGGAGCCTGTTTCTCCCTCTCTCACTCCCCCTGCTTGTTTTCCCGCCCTCACTGTGTCTCTCTCTCTCTATCAAGTAAAGTAATTAAATCTTTAAAAAAGAAAAAAGAAGTGCACAAGGGGGCATGAATAAGGTTTTTCATTGCAGTATCAATTTGTTTTGTTTTGTTTAAGCTGCCTTTTTTTGAAAGCTGAGGTGATGATTTTATTTTTTTTAATTTTTTATTTAAATTCAATTAGCCAACATGGAGTACATCATTAGTTTCAGATGTAGTGTTCAATAATTTGTCAGTTGCATATAACACCCAGTGCTCATCATATCATGTGCCCTCCTTAATGCCCAATCACCCAATTATAATAATGAATCATTGCCAACGATCTCAGTGTATATCGGTAGAGGAAAGGCAAATGCTTCATGGACTATTCTTAAAAAGGTATTTTCTACATTCATTATAAACCAATGAAATATGCTACAATGTCATATTTTGAATATATATTGTTAAGGGAAATATATATACTGAAGAAGGAAGTATGAAGATAAACAAATGAGAAGTCAATTTTAAGTCTTATTTATCTCATCATGAAAACAGATCCCTAAAATGATTATGGCAATGTTTTAATTGATGTAATTTGAGTAACAATAGAAAATGTTTAAAAAGATTCACTAAATAGTTTTTGACCATTCACAACGATCTTTCTTTCGCTGATAAAAATTAGCAAAATTTTATTTTATTGACAAGGGCAAAAGTAGTTTGGCAAATACTGAGAAAATGACAAAATTTAGAATTAAATTTCATTCAAGTTCATACTATCTAGATTCCTTGAATTTATTAAGATTCTATCTTCAGAAAAATGATCTTTGTCAAACAATGTTTGAAGACAAGGACTGTTTTGTTTCATTTTCATTTCTGTAACCCCAGTCCTCCACACAATTTCTAGAGCAGAGTAATCATTCCAATATTGCTGAAGGAAAGCATGAGAAGTACATTTCCGTCACTATCATCTAAATGCCTGACAGCTAGCTGTTAAGTCTTGGTGGGCTCTAATGCAAGGCTCTTCATCATTTTAACATTATTCTCATCTACTGAATTATTAAACATTTTTGTCAATCTGATCAATTTAAAAAATGTATTCTACTTGTTTTTTTAAATGTAAAATTTTAAAAGGTATTTTGTCACAGTAGCCACCCTTGTTTTCTGTAATTATTTATCTTCTGTAAATTAGATTAATGGTATCTATAATTACAGTTAAAGGTAATATATATTAGTGGTCCTTAACTGGAGTAATTCTGCCCCCCCCCCCAGGGCATATTTGACACAGTCCAGAGGTAACTGAGATTGTCACAAAAGGAGGACGTCTGCTCCTGGCATCTAGAGGGTAGAGGCCAGAAAAGCTGCTACACATCCTGCAAGCACAGGACAACTCTGCACACAAAAGAGTTACTTGGACTACGATGTCGTAGTTATGTTGTTGGGAAACCCTGATCTATATTGCAGGGAGAAGGAAAGACATTTAAAGACCAACTAGTAAACTAGTTCTCCCCATCGAGCGAATGTGTAACAGAAATCAGAATCTCCCAGAACGAGAGATGTCAAGGCACATGGAAGGGCTGCATGTTTTCTTTGTTTGTTTTACTTCCTTCCCCCAGTAAGTCTGGTAGAAGTGCTGCTGTCCTCTTCCCTGTGTTTTAAGGAATGGGAAGTGGGGCAGAGCCGGGCTCAGGGCAGACACTCACCTCCATAGTGATTAGAAAGGAGGAGTTTTTGCCTAGAATAGAGAAGACTAAGAATTTGACTCAAAAGGAAATGAAAACTCTGAATCCCTTGGCCCTGCAACCCACAGATACATCACACAGCTAACAAAGGAACCGCACACATGCCGGCAGCAACATTAGGAAGTGGCTCAGCTCCCAGGAAAACTCAGAGTCAGATCCTCCCTCCATAGAGGGCCTGGGGACTGTAGATGTACTTTGCGTTATCTATTTGAGCACAAACAAAAACCATCCGATAAAGATGCAAAAGCAGCGAGTGTAGCTTTAGTAAATAACACCAAATGAATGAAGAAGGAAAAAAATAATAAAAAAAAATCCTGCGAGGATCATTTGTAATCTTCTACAGTCACTGGTGTGATTTTAAGTGTATTAAAGCCCAAATAATAAATTATGTTTGCCTGCCTTTGCATATTTTTCCATAGGCAATGCAAATAATAACTGAAATTATGCTAATCTAATCTGTTGTGACAATCTTAACTTAATCTTAACCATAAGGGCAAGAGGAAAATGCTGAAAACTTGTTTCTCACTAATCCTGCTGCCGCTGAATCTGAATTAAATTAATTTTTCACCTTTAACAAACTGGAGAGGCAAACATCAAATATATCTCACCATAGGAAGGTTAAAAAATGTTTTTATGACCACTCTGAATAAAATCTCTGCATCCAAAATATGTGAGTAAGCACATGGAAATCCCCCAGAATCGTGCCTGCTCCGTAAAATGTGTGAGCTACTCTTTTTATTAATGCTGGGCCCCAAGACAACTTCAAGTCTAGTGAGTGTCTCGTGACTAGCTGAGTGAAGACAGTGTAAGTGCGGTGGTCTAGTCCAGAAGTTCTCATGTGACCGGTGCTGACCATCATGGGGAAATATCTGGGGGAAACCTGGAGATACCAGGACCAGGAACAACAAGTGCACAATTGTCATTCGTTGTGTCTAGCAAATGTTCTTCAAGCAACCCTTCTCTGAGTCAGGAAAAGATTAAGTAATCTGGATAGGAACAAAAATCTGAGTAAGAAAAATCAGTGACACATGCCATCTCCTCGCAAGAACAGAAGAGATGACATCTTTTAGCTGTTTTGAAACAGGTGAAGGGAAGCATGTACTGATTATAGTGAATCAGTTAAACATCATACAGAATTCCACAAGAAAAGTAGCTCAGGGAAAAAGTATTTGTTCTGATGATAACATCAGAAATATAAAATCACCAAGGGACCTATAAAAATAAGACTGTAGACTCTTATTAAAGCACATAAAACAGGATCTGAAAAAATGTAGTACAAAAGAAAATGCAAATTGAATATAACCACAAATCAGTTGGTAGCAATAAATGCTGACAACATAGAGATATTACGGGCAAGTAATATCTAGAACATATGTAACAAACACAACATATGGTTCACACTGTATTACCAATTATTAGAAATATTTTTAAAACTTGTAAACATATGGTGCTATTTTAAACTATCTTTTTGTGGTTTACTAATTATATTACATTGTCATCATGAAGCATTGTCTGCGATTGATTTGTTGTAGTTTATTGAGATGTTTTGTGAAATAGTTCATGATCAATTTGTAAAAAAAAATACTGGAGAGTTGGACACAGTTACAAATATAGTAGACAAAAAACAGGATCATATTGAAAACGTTATTCCAATAATATTGAAAACTAAGGTGGAAGTCATTCATAACAAAATCTTAAAAATCTGAATTGATTTGTAACAACAAAGCAGAATTAAATCTATTTACTAACCAAAAATCTAGTTGGGCAGAGGGATGGAGAGACAGACAGACATGCAATGAAACAAGTAGAGTAGAATGTTAGTGAGCGGGGGGAGGGGTGAAGGGAGAGAATCTTCAAGCAGACTCCCTGAGATCATGACTTGAGCCGAAATCAAGAGTTGAATACTTAACCTACTGAGCCACCCAGACACCCCTCGATCACATTTCAATAATATTGTATAAACACGTTTCTATTATATTCTTTTATCCCCCCACCTCAGGCTTTCATATGCCACTCCCTCATTCAAAAGAACTTGGTCATACCTTCTTTAAAATCAACCTATCAATGAGCTTTTCATAGAAAAAAAGATCTTTGAGCACTCACATTTATCCAAAACACGAAAATGTGGGTTAAATGTTCTCTTCCAGAAAAAACCTCTGATTTTTTTTTTCCCCTAAGAGTGACAGAAATATTTATGACAATGGTACATTTTCACAGAGAATTCCTAGAACCCCTCACAAGGTCTTGCTTTAAAATAATGCTCTGTACAACAGGCTGAATCAGCCCCCAGCTAATTCTAATGGGAATCTCCCTCTAAATGCAAGTGGCAGTGGTGCGGGGGTGGAGCTGATTTTCCATCTCTTCCTAGAATGTTTGTATATACGCTGATAGGCATTAAGAACGAAACTTGGGAGACAGAGGGCACCATTAAATCAGCATTTGTCATATTTTTTTCCTAAGGGAATTTTTTAAAAAGGGGATTAGAAAATGTCAGTAAGAAAATTTTGGAAAGTCTAATTCACAAGCTGACATTTTTTCATGGAGAAGAGTTAGAAGATGCACTGATGATTGCTTTGATAGTTCAGATATTGTTGCTTTGCTTTAGGAGGCACTTAATCAGACTGCTAAGAAGGAACAATGTGAAAAATCTCTGAAAATGTGAAATTATGGTGTGATGCATATTTCAATTCACACAGACATTCTGAGTGCTTTGTAAAAAGGTACTCTATCAGTCACTCAGACAGTAAGAATGAAAAACAGACGGATTGTGAAGAATAAAAACAAGCGGAGGAAAATGAGGCTCCATACTGCTCCTAATTGTGCCGTGTTGCGTTCCTCTCTTCAGTTCGCCCAAGTTCAGGTGCAGCTGAGAAGTGATGTCTGCACTTCTAACAGCCAGTCTGTCAGCAGCACCTTCCATCCCAACCTCCATCTCCATATTTATTGTTCATCGCAAATTACTGTTTGAGTAGGGCTCAGGACGATGCCAGTAATAAATATTTATAGCTACTCCCACAAAAAACTCTTACCACTTCAGTAAGTGCAACATCACGGACACTGCAGAGGGGCTCAAGGCACAGCTTGCCAGCTTCTGTGGCCAAAGACATGTTAGGAATTTCACTGGACCTTATAGGGACCTAATTCAGCACAAAGCAATGGTGTTTTTTTGTTTGTTTTTTTGTTTGAGAGACAGCAAGAGAGGGAACACAAGCAGTGGGGAGTGGGAGAGGGAGAAACAGGCTCTCTGCAAAGCAGGGAGCCTGATGCAGGGCTGGATCCCAAGACCCTGGGATCCTGACCTGAGCCCAAGACAGAAGCTTTAGGACTGAGCCACCCAGGCACCCCAAGTTTGTTCTTTTTTAATGTTGAGTGATGTTTTTTGGTATGGATGTGTCACAGTTTGCTTAACCATTCACACTTTGAGTGACAGCTAGGTTGTTTCCAAGTTTTGCTTTGACTAGTCATTTGTATGTAGATTTTTGTACGAACATACATTTTCATTTCTCTGAAGTAAATGTTCAGGATTGCAGTTGCTGGGTCATACGGCAGTTTGGTGTGCAATCTTTTGTTAAGAAGTTGTCAATTTGTTTTCCAGACTGGCTGTACTACTTGTATTCCCACACACTGTCTGAGTGTCTGAGTGATTGCGTTTCTCCACATCCTTACCAGCATTTGGTGCTGTCATTATTCTTTATTTTAGCCATTTTATTTTATTCTTTATTCTTCATTATTCTTTATTTTAGCCATTCTGACATGGGTGTAGGAATATCTCACTGTGTTTTTAATTTGCATTTACCTAATGGATAATGATGTTGAACATCTTTACATGTGCTTATTTAACATCTGTATATACTCTTCTGTGAAGTGTGATCTTTGTATCGTGTGCCCACTTTTTAACTGGATTGTTTGTTTACTAAGTTTTAAGTGTTCTTCACCCATTATCAGTATTATTCTTTGTGGTTTGCAAATATCTTCTCTCATTTCATGGTTTGTTTCTTCATTCTCTTAATTGGATATTTGTTGAACAAATATAAATTTTAAATTTTGATGTCCATTTATTAACTTTTGCTTTCATGGATTATAGTTTTGGTGTAAAGCACAAGAACCTTTGGGGGCACCTGCGTGGTTAAGCATCTGCCTTCATCTGAGATCATGATCCCAAGGTCCTGGGATCAAGTCCTGCATCAGGCTTCCAGCTCAGCGGGAAGCCTCTGCCCTTTCCCCTGTTTGTGCTCTCTCTCTCTCTCTCAAATAAATAAATAAATAAAACAATTTTTTAAAAAAAGTCTAAGAACTCTTTGCTAAGTACTAGATCCATGAAGATTATCTTCCATGCTTTTCCCTAAATGTTTTAGAATTTTACGCACCACTTTACATTTAGAATTTTACATTTATGCATTTAAGTTCATGATCAATCTTGAGCTAATTTTCATACAAAGTATGAAGCTTAGGTCAAAGTTTTGTTTGTTTTGTTTTCTGTTTTTGTCTTTGGGTGTTCACTTCTCCTCTCCAGCACCATTTGCTGGAAAGGCTATCTTTCTTCCATTAGATTGCTTTTGTACCTTTGTCAAAAATCACATTTGGGGCCCCGGGGTGGCTTAGCCGTTAAGCATCTGACTTCAGTTCAGGTCATGATCCCGGGGTCCTGGGATCGAGCCCTGCATTGGGCTCCCTGCTCAGTGGGAAGCCTGTTTCTTCCTCTCACACTCCCCTTGCTTGTATTCGCTCTCTCATTCTCTCTCTCTCTCTGTCAAATTAATAAATAAATAAAATCTTTTAAAAAAATTTTAAAAAATAAGCATATTTATGTGGAACTACTTATGGGTTTTTATTCTGTGCCAACTATATATACCCATGTCTTTCCCAATACCACGTAGTCTTGATTACTATATCCAAACAGTAAGTCTTGAAGTTGGGTAAACTGTCTAGTCTGACTCTGTTATGACGCTCAAAAATTGAAATAAAGTTTATTTTACATTTCTTTGAATATTCTCACTGATATATGAGCCACTTTACAACTGATTCAATGTCCATAATCTTTGGATAATGGATTCAGAGGAGATTGCATCAGATGCAATAGTACTATTATAGCCACCAGTACTTGTGTGTGGTTATTGTCTCTGCTTTCCTTATAGGTTTTCCCAGGAACACCCATCCAGGATTACCAGTTAAAAATGCTCTTTCTTGGAAACTTGTTTTATATTTTGTAAAGTACTTGGCTAATGATAGGCTTTAAAAAGGAAGCCACTAGTAATGTTCAAAAGGTGCTTTCGGGAATTATATATAGTTGTGTTTCTTTGTTTACATTCTTTAGTCAAAGGAATATGAGAAGATAAAGAAGATGGATACAGGAGATGGAATGTGCATAGTGGTCAGTGGGACTTCTGTCTCCATGGGAAGACTGGGGTTCTTTATAACCTTCAGAGTTCTTTACAAAAAAAAAAAAAAAAAAAAAGGAAGTAAATACAAGTAATAATAGCTTTTAATAATATATTAACTATAAAACCGCTTTTAACTCAAATAAAACATCTAGCACATTAAATCCACATACAGTCCTGACTATAGCTGCAATAAAAGAATTCAAATTCCAGTTCTGAGGATGGATTCTGGCCCTGTTCAAATTCTAAGGAGGCCCCATGAATAGGTTCTATACGGAGGAGGATGAGGGCATGTCAGAGGAACCTACTAGATTCTCTGAGAGAGGATGCTTGCTCTCAGTGGACCCCCCAGGTCTGACCAAAAGCAATTACTTTCCCAGCTGAGATGGAGACTAAAAGTTTATGGAGAACATAAATGGAGAACAATATCAACGACTGTAGTCAAGAATGAATTCCCAGACCCCGAGGAATTACCTGTCATTATTTATTATTCACTTAACATTTTTAAGATGATCTACCCAAAAAGCCCTGTGGCTGTGAAGATAAAATATTCTTGTCAGATTACAACCTCTGTCAGAGAACTGTCTCAGATTGAATTTACCTTGGGGCTGAATTGTTCTCTGAGCAACTTCCCCAAGATTTTAAACTTGTTTATCCCTTAATTATTTTTACATGTAAACAATAATAACAACATGAGTTATATTTGTCCTAGCATCCTTCCAAGTATGGTTAAAACATCTTCAGTTTGGAATTAAAATAACAATTAAAACTATAGCAAACAATTTAGGACATTAATATTAGATAGCTATCATAGTATTGAAGTTGAATAAAAAGCAGAAAGGGGGTTCTTACACATTTTTTCTATGCTCTAGACTCCCTTAATCTTAAATTTTAAACCAGAATGCAGGTCTGACCATTGTCCTCCATTTCACATTCAGATTATTTAAGTGCACATTAGTTATTTCTTCATGTAGTAATAAATAAGTAGTATATAAATATCAAACTCAACAAATTCAAAATTGTATTCACTAAGTCACCCTCTACTTCCCAACACCACCATAGAGGCTCCTCATCCAGTATTTACTCTCTTATCTAAGAGCTGCATTATACACCAGTGATTAAAATTGGAGACTTCAGAGCCATCCAGTTAACTCAACTTGATCTGATTCTAACATTACTAGAGGAAAAAAAAAATTATAATTAAATCTGACTCTTCTAGATACTTCCACTTTTGGCAAAATGCAGTATGAGGAACAGGATTTACCTCTGTTTGAAACAACTTAAAGAGGAAAAATGATATGAAACAGCAGTTTTCAGACATTTGACATCATGCAACATAGGACAATGATCTCTGAAGGAGAGGAAATAGTTGCGTTCTATCATTATTCCAACTTATAACAAGGGGAGAGATTCCAGGCAGCAGTTCAAGAAAGGGGGAATCCAGGCAGATACTGGTGATCACGTGTTGAATAGATGGAGCTGGGAGTCTGAAGAGGACTGGTGGCTACAGTTTTCAGGCAGAGTATCAGAAGGGAGAAACATGCACAGACATGTGCAGAGAGATCTCCAGGAATCCTGTCTGCTATTCTGCTGACTACTGATCAACACAAGTCTCTTAGGAAACAACCTCAAGGTGAAGAAAGAACTAATCAAAATTATTAGCTGGGACAATTCCAGAAACTAACACAGAGCTGGGAATAATTTCGTGTTTCCACCAGCTAGAATGGAAAACCTTAAAATTAATGGCACATCAAGTGCAATACTCAAAAGGATATTGCCTTAGTAGTGAGGCAAATGTAGCTGTAGACTAAAGTGTTTTCTGGTCTCACCCAAAAAATCTTAAGAACAAACATCTAAAGGATCAAACTGTTTTTAAATAATGCAACTGTGCCCCAGAATAACACTCAAGTGTATAGGAATAAAAATATGTCTGATATTAAATAAAGTAAAATAAGCAATGTCTTTTTTTTCATGTGAAAAAAAATTACCAGGTAGGAAAAAGCAGGAAAATCTGACTTTTAAAATAGAGAAAAATCAAGCAATAGGCATAGAAGCAGAAATGACATATATGATAGAATTACTAGACAAGAACATCAAAAGTTATTAAAATTATATATGTTCAAAAAGGTAGAGAAAAATATGAGTATGTTCAGTAATGACAGGAAAAATATAAAAGACCCATATCAAATTTTTCGACTTGAAAATTACAATGTTTACGATGGAAAACATACTTGATGGAATTATCAGGAAATAATTGGTGAACCGAAAGAGGTAGCAATAGAAACTGCCCAAAAGGCTACAGAAAACATGACAGAAAAAACAAAAAGCAAAAACAGAGATTCAGTGTACCTTGAGATAATTTCAAGTGACCAAATATGTTTGTAATTATAGTCCTTGAAAAAAAAGGGTAGAGAGAATATTCTAAGGAATAGCAGATGAAGGTTTTCTAGATTTGATTTTTAAAAAGCTTTTTAAATACTTTAAAGCCTATTGAACCCTGAACATTAGAAACAAAAAAAATTATATCAAGGTACCTCGCAATTAGATCACATAAAATCAGTAATGAAGAACACCTTGAAAGGGAATAGGAGAGAAAAAATACACATTACATACAGAAGAACAGATTTATGAATTAAAGTACATTTATCATCAAAAAGAATATAAACTGGAAGACTGTGGTACATCTTTAAATTCCTGAGAGGGAAATATTGTCAATCTAAAATTCTATTCCAAATGAAAATATCCTTCAAAAATGAAACTAATAGATATTTTTTCAGACTTAAACAAAAGCTAAAAGAATAAAAATTATATCTGGTAGAAACTGAAATAACAAGACTATATAAAAGGAAAGAAGAATGTGGGGAAATATAAAACAATTTTTGATATTTTCAAAAGATATTTGACTACTTTTTATTTATTTTTAAAAATATTTTATTTATTTATTTAGCAGATTGAGAGACAACACAAGCCGGAGGAGTGGCAGGCAGAGGGAGAGGGAGAAGCAGGCTCCCTGATGAGCAGAGAGCTTGACATGAGGCTCAATCCCATGTCCCTGGGATCATAACCTTAGCCAAAGGCAGACACTTAACCAACTGAGCCACCCAGGTGCCCCTATACGACTGCTTAAGACAAAAAATAGTAGCAATGCATTTTTGAGTTTATGATACATTTAGAAATAGAATGTATGACAACAGTACACAAAGTGGTAAGGGGGGGTTATAGTATAAATTCTTCTAAGAATATTATACATGAAGTAATAACATATTACTTAAAGTAAATTGTGATTAAGTTAAAGATAAGTATAAATCTTCATGTAACTGTAAAAATCACAGTAAATAAGTCAAGAAGTGAAATAAAATTAAATAATAAAAAGTAGTCAATTAATACAAAGGGGGGCAGTATAAGTGAAAAATAAAGCATAGAACAAATAATATAGAAAAAAATAGCAAAATGGTAGATTTAAATTATACCAGTAATCACATTAAATATAAATGGTCAAAGCACTAAATTAAAAGACAGAATCTGTCATATTTAATTAAAACATAAGAAAATAAGATTTAATTATATTTCCTACAAGAAACTCACTTTAAATATAAACATACAAGTAGATTAAAGAAGATGTGTTTCATATATACAATGGAATATTACTCAGCCATCAGAAAGGATGAATACCCACCATTTGGATCAACATGGATGGAACTGGAGGGGACTATGCTAAATGAAATAAGTCAAGCAGAGAAAGACAATTATTGTATGGTTTCACTCAGATGTGGAACATAAGGAATAGTGTGGAGGACCACAGGGGAAGGGAGGGAAAACTGAATGGGAAGAAATCAGAGAGGGAAACAAACCACGAGAGACTCCGGAATCCATGGACAAAACTGAGGGTTACAGAAGGGAGGGGCTAAGGGGATGGGTTAACCAGATGATGGGTATTAAGGAGGACACATGTGATGATGAGCACTGAGTGTTGTATGCAACTAATGAATCGCTGAACACTACATTGACCACTAATGATGTACTGTACGTTGGCTAATTAAACATTTAAAAAAAAGGCTGGAGAAAAATAATCTATGTTAGAACTAATTTTAAAAGTTGTAACACTTATATTAGTATCAATATATTTCAGAGTAAAGAATATCAACATTGATAAAAAGAGCATTATATAGTGATAAAGGCATAGAGTGCATAGCAATTTTATATTTTAATTTTTTTAAGATTTTATTTGACAGAGAGAGATCACAAGTAGGCAGAGAGGCAGGCAGAGAGAAATGGGGGGAGAAGCAGGCTCCCCGCTGAGCAGAGAGCCTAATGCAGGGCTTGATCCCAGGACCCTGAGATCATGACTTGAGCCGAAGGCAGAAGCTTAACCCACTGAGCCACCCAGGCACCCAGCAATTTTTAAATATTGGCACACCACCACAAACAACAAAAAAATAGAGCATTGAAAAACATAAAGCAAAACCTGATAAAGATGCATGAAGAATTGACAAATCTACAATTATTGGCAAAGATTTCAACATTCCTCTCTCAATATATAAGTGATAGAACAAGTAGGAAAAAAAATCAATAAGAATATGGAACATGAAAAAAGTAGCAACCAAGTTGACCCAGTTGACACTTTAGAAGACTCTGCCCAACAACGGCAGAATATACATCCTTTTTAAGGCAGAATATTTATCAAGATAAACAATTTTCTTTCAAACAAATCTTAGTAAGTTTAAAAGGATTTAAATTCTACAACACTTGCAGATAATTGAAGAGAAGAAAATGCTTCCTAACTCATTCTCTGAAGCAAACATTACCCTAACACAACAACAACAAAGTAAGAAAACTATAAAATGTCCCTTCTGAACACTGGTGCAAAAATTCTTCACAAAATATTAGTAAGTAAAACCTAACAATATATAAAAAATACAAAGTATCATGTTCAAAGTTTGTTTAATTCAATGTAATTTAGCACATTAACAGACTAAAAATGAAAATCATAAGATCAAAGACATAGGAAAAGCATTTGGCAAATCCTAATATCCATTCCTGATTTAAAAACAAACAAAAACTCTTAGTAAACTAGCAATAGATGTTTCCTCCATCTGGCAAAGAGGCTCTGAAAATTCTACAGTCCACATTCATAACTGAGGGGGATAAAAGATGCTTTGCTACTAAGAGAAGAAAAAAGGCAAGGACATCCTTTTAAAAAAAGATGTATTTATTTATTTGAGAGAGAGAGAGAGTTTGCAGTGGGGAGGGGCAGAAGGAGAGGGAGAGAGAAACCCAAGCAGACTCCACACATGTTGTGGAGCCCAACATGGGGCTTGATCCCACAACCCTGAGATCATAACCTGAGCCTGAACCAAGAGTCAGACACTTAACTGACTGTACCACCCAGGCTCCCTAGAAAAGAAGACAAGTCTACCTTAAAGTAAATGTGAAATAAAAGTATCCAGGTTGGAAAGGATGAAATATCACTGAGTTTATTCACAGAAGATAGCATTATGTACACAGTTTTATGAAATCTATTTAAAAAACCCAACTAGAAATAATAAATTAGCTTAGTGAATCAATTTATAAAAATATATGGCATTTCTAAATCCTGGCAACTACTAATCAGAAAATGAAGGTAAAAAACAAGACCACTTACAATAACATAAAAAAATGAAATACAGTAGTATCAAAAATATGATACATTTAGGGATAAATGTGTTTAAAGATGAATAAGACTGTACATTGAAAACTCTATAACATTGCTCAGGGAAATTAAAGAATACCTAAATAAATAGAGAGATACAATGTGTTCATAGATCAGGAGACTCAAAATTTTTAAGGTGTCAATTCTTCCTAAGTTGATTTATCTGTTATGACTAGAGTTCATTGGGTTCCTGTCCTAGTCTCAAAACATTTTCCTTCTGGTACACAGCTTATTTTAATTGTCTAAGGTGATGAAAGTCCCTAAACTCCATCAAGAAGTGTTAAGGAAGGAAGGAAACTGGTCTGGAAGGCCAGCATCTAACAGATACAGAATTGTTTGAGGAATTAAGGTCTTTCTTCAAACCAGAAGCCAATTTCATGGCAGTCATTTTAAGATAAATCAAACTTTCTTTGTTCAAAAACATCTCTTCTTCCCTAAGCGTTTCCACCAAAAATTTCCCCCACTCTCTATCAAGATGACTTGAAGTTTGAAAGTCACTGCACAAAATATAAGGTATGTCATTTTCATGCTTTATTTGAAAATTTATTCATAGGCCAAAATAATAGAACTTGGAGTAGATGTGTTTGTAATTTCTTTGTGTAGAAGCACTGTAAGAGACCACTATTCTTGAAATTAGAACAAACATAGTATCTGACTTTCTGAGAAGTCCAAACACATTTGCCTTAAAAAAAAAAAGAAAGACAATATGTCAAGAAAGAAAGGTATGCTAAATAAAAAAGGACAGAATGAAGCAATTAGAATAAATAAGGAAAAATAATGGCTATGCTGGCTATTACACATGGATGCAAAAGCACATAAATTTTCTTGGAATGGAGGAGGACGCTACGTGACATTTCTGGTATTTTGGTAATCTTCACTGCATACTTTGTACAGAATGATATCCACAAAGGCATAGCGTCTGACTCAGTGGCCCAGCCGTAGATGTGCTGCTGCGGGGAGGTCAGAGGCTACGCTCAGCTCAGGAGGTGTGCAGAACTACAGCTGTCAGGATTCATCAACAACCCTGTATACAAGGCTCCAGGGAGCACTGGCAACGCGGGGGTGGGGTTGTGGGGAGGGGTTTGAACTATTTGAAAATCCCTGAAGTGAAAACTAATGATGAGAGTCATTTAATGGAGTGAGAGGCTCATTCGATACTAACACGCCACATTATTTCAAAGAGTTATTGAACTTGGTTTGTAATATTGTATACAGTGCCTAATTTTCCTGTATTTTTTGTGTGTGTGCTGAATTGTATAAATGGAGACTGATTTTAAAAGCTACATACTTTTTTCCACTGTTTTACCTCCAGTGTTCTCTCTCAATCAAGAACCAATTGGGTAAAAATGGAAAGATTCTCTGGAAATCTCCCTTAGGTGTTATAAGCTAGGAGTAACTTTTCTATCTTAAATCTAAGGTTTCAATGAGATCCTGGCCAAGGGTCTTCTGAAGAAGGAGTTTGACCAAGGCTGTGATTATATGAGTGCAATTACTTCTGGGTGACATCATAAGGAATAAAAATGATACATTAATAAGAATGCAATCTAATATTGAGATTGTACTATGGCCAGTTACTGCTCTAAGTGTTCTCTGTGTATTAACTCCTTTAATCCTTATAACTCTATGAAAATATCTTTCTGCCTCCAGAGGCCCATTTTCAGATGAGGAAAGTGCAGCATACAGAGGTTAACTAACATATCTGAGGATGAGATGGGTGAGTGGTAGAACAGGAATTCAGTCCTGCCAGTCACCCTCTAGATCCTATGATCATAAACACTGCTTTAGACAGGCAATGGTTTTGGTCTCTGTTTGAGCTAGGCTGATGTGTTCTGTTCTGTGGTTATAGGTTACATTCATTCTTTGTGCCATGAATTAATTAATATACTGACTCTTCTGGGTATAAGATGTGAGCTATAGGCTCTCTTTCCCTTGCACTTAACATGGAGTCCTGCAGAAGAGTCAGGCTAATGGCAAGGAGGATCTAAGCACAGCTGGGGCTTAGACACACCTTCCTCCTAAGACTGCTTGGACCCCAGAGAGAAGCAGAGAGCATCCAAAGTCCTGTAAGCTCTTGCAGTGGTGGATCAATAGGGCTGTGGTTGCGATGAAGAGATGCTGATTTCAGGGATGATGTGAGTCGCATGAGTAGATCCTCAAACCAGAAGTGAATGATGAAACCAATGGGAATTGTACACTTCAGAGGACTGTATCTCTCAGTGGAAGCCAGTCTAAATGCAGAGACTAGATGCATCTTAGCTGCCCAGTTAGAGTTTCATATGTACAGTCTATAAAACTTAGATAAAACCCTACACTGAAGGAAATAAGAGAGAGGCTCTAAAAAACAAAAACTAAGTTGACTAAGTTAAACTCTGAAATCAGTTAAAACACTGAAGTGGAGAATTTGACTTGGATTTAATTAGATGAAGTGTTGTGCTGCCAAGAAAAATGGGGACCTGAGAGCGAAATTAGAATATTATACTTTTCATATCTAAAATTTCTTTTTTTTAAATATTTTATTTATTTATTTGACAGACAGAGATCACAGGTAGAGAGGCAGGTAGAGAGAGAGAAGGAAGCAGGCTCCCTGCTGAGCAGAGAGCCCGATTGCAATGCGGGGCTCCATCCCAGGACCCTGGGATCACGACCTGAGCCGAAGGGAGAAGCTTTAACCCACTGAGCCACTCAGGTGCCTCTAAAATTTCTATTCGATCTTTTTCAGATCTATTGGGTCACTTTTCATAGTCTCTCATTCCTTATTATATTTAATTTCTATTGTTGTCAAAACATAAAAATTTAGTGCTTAAAACAGCAGTCATTATTATTTAAAAATTCTGTAGATGAACAGACCTGTCCAAAACAAGTCTCATAGGACCAAGATCAAGGTATCTGGCAGGCTGCGTTCCTGACTGGAGGGTCTTAAGGAGAATCTACTTCTCGGCTTCCCATGTGGTTGGCAGACTTCAGTTCCAGGTACCTGCTGGACTGAGGCCTCTGTTTTCTTGTTGGGTTTCAATCAGGGGTCATTCTCAGCTTCTAGAGACTTTCCGCATTCCCTGGCTTAAAACTCCTTTTGTCTTCAAAACCACCAATAATGAGTCCAGTCCTTCTCATGCTTTAAAACTCTCTGATTTCCCATTGCCTCATCTTACCCACTTGACTCTTCCACCTTCCTCTTTTGGCTTTTAAAGGCTCATAAGGATCACATTAGCACCACCTGGATAATCCAGCATAATCTGCATATTTTTGGGCTAGCTGACTAATAGTCTTAATTATATCTGCAAAATTCCCTCACAGCAGTACCTAGATTAGTGTTTGAATAATCAGGAGCCAGAAATCGTAGGGAGACATTTTTAGAATTTTGCCTACCACTATTATTGTATTTCCAATACCCTCTTTTATATTTTCAAACACACTTCCTCATTTTCTAGTCTGTATTTGACAATTAGAATATCTGTTGTCTATACTTTGGATTGTCTCTTTTGTTTATGTGGCTCTTGAACAGTATATTTTATGTCTTGGCAGACTTCACAAATTTTGATTACCATTTCTCATGGAGATTTAACTTTAGTAATTCTTCGAGCCCCAGGTTGAAGAAGGTGTTCCTTCTTTTGCCAGGTACTTAGGCACATTACCAACCCAGGATTGTTTTAAAGTTTGAGATTAAGGTTTTTTTTCCCCCCACATACACTGGTATTCAGACTTTAGGCCCATAACCCGCACAATTACGAATTCTCAAGGGAGATTTTACCCTTCTACCCAGTGCATAGACCAAAACATTAAGGTCCTCTTGATGTTTCCCTTTGTAGCATGGGACTTTTTTCTCCTGGTTCACATTTTCTCAGAGAATAGTCCTTTGAGATCCTCATAATATGTAGTTTTCCACTCAACCCACAACTTGCTTGGGTCCTTGTTTTGTCTTCCATCCCTTGTTCCGTGGGCCTATTGAAAGAAAATTTTGAGATCTCTAGGGATTAGAAGTTGCCACTGCTAATCCTTGTCTAAGTGTCTGAATTCTTGCTGGTGCCCCATCATCTTTTTCTTTTGAAGACTTACATTATTTTCTTGCTGACACAGGAATGTATATCATACAATATTTTTTATCATTTAGCTTTAAGATTTACTCCCCCCAAAACTGCCTCTAGTATCTATACAAGCATACTATAAGTAAGAAAATCCCCTTTATTTCTTTATTAAATGCTATATCTTTTTTTCTAGGCAAATGAAGATCCCCGTATTTGAAAAAAAACCCTTTAATTTCTGCTTTAGTTATATGCTATTTTACCATTTACCCTTGGGCTATTCTGGTCTTCACTTCTACAATGGGGTCCTGTGGTTTTGATATATGCATTCCAAAACTTGCCTAGTAAATTTTTACTTTGATTAAATTGCTTCATTTCTGAGTAACATGGCTAATGGTGTCCTTCAGTAATAGTTTCAACTTTTCCTTTTCAGATAATGTCAGAGTACTAAAACTAATCCAGTTTGTTTGGGTTTATTTTTTCGTTATTAGTACAACCCTCCCCCTCCTAAAAGTAAAAAAAAACAAAACAAAAAACATTTAATTTGCTAAAATCCACATAGTCAAGCAAAGACAGTCATTCATTAACTAAATCAAATAAAACTTTGAACAAAAGAATCACAAAGGTCCTTACCAATATATTTAGCCATGGCAGAGATAGAATAATACATCTAATAATAAATCTTTAAAATATAATATCATGTAGTACACGTGTGAAGAAATAGTTAAGGCATTGGGATATTGTTTTATTAATTTAAAATAGGATTTTAATAGGGTTAATGAGTAGGGTTATGTAATAGGGTTATTTAATAGGGTTAATTAGTACCATTGGCTAAAAGTGTACTTCCCAACCTCCCAGGCTGAAAAGAAGAACAAAGCCTTGGGTAAGGCTTACTTGGGTAAGGTGGACAGAGTGCAGTCACTTGAAAAGAAGGAAGTCTGAATTCTAGAGATGCTGACATGTTCAGAGGCAGTTGAGGGGAGTGAAGGATACGCATAAGCCAGTGGAGTCTTCTAAGCACTTGTATGAACAGACAGTACATAGGCACTTAGTGAAATTGCTACTATTATCTAGAAAGATCCAATCCTAAGTAAGATACTGGGCTATAAAGTGACAAAGATTTCTAGTTAACCTTTAAGTAAGGATCAGGATAATAACAAAAACACTATCTGCCACAGAGTGGGAGGACAGAGATTTGTTTGATCATCTGTTCAGATTCCCTTTTGGAAACTTTCAAAGACAATATATAACTTTCAAACTAAAATAGTTTGAGAACTTTGATGTAAATAGGGCAAATGTGAAATGGATGACTTAAGTCATTTTTGATAAAGCAACTAAACAAAGATGTAGCAAGAGAATGATACGGCTCACTTAAACAAATTTTGACTAAGTATTATTTTTCCTGTACTGACAGCTGTTGGAAGTAATTCATTAAAATGATTTAAGTTGAAATGCTTATATTATTTTCTTGAGAGCAAAACTTACTCATTCTAATTTGGAAAGTCATTTCATTTTTCATAATTAAAATATATTCATCACATAATATAATTCAGCAGTGATAAATTGAATGACGGAAAAAAGCCAAAAAGAAACACTATTGATCATAAGTAAATGTGCAACATATGATAAGGAAAGAAACAAGCAAACAGAGGGAACTTAGAAGATATACATAAAGAAGCACTGTATTCTAAGGTTTAAATGGACAACTTTTTAAAAAATGATAAAATTTGCACTAATTAATAAACAAATAATGGACAATCTATCATATAGTTTTTTAAAGAAATGTCTTCCTTTTTAAGAGACTTTTTACTATATTTTATTTTTAAGAACAACTTTATAAATACTATCCTTTGCAAAAAAACCCAAACCAGGCCTGATTATTTCTGCAAAGTTTAAAAATACCAAAGGTATTTTCTTGTTCTGTCTTCCTTTTTATTTTTAGTGTGAGAATTGTTATGTTTTAACTTCTCCTTCTTTTCCTGACTGCACATGCAATATTTTGTTTTTGATTGTCATTTTTCTCCCTGTAAGTCTGATTTTGGAATGTCAATAGACCTCATTCCTCTTCACATCCTGAGTATTAGGAGACTAGTCTCTTCCCACTTTTGTTTGAATGTTCAGATCTCTTTTCCTTTCCTTTTTGTTTGCCTATGAATAATTTATTTTTTCTTTTGTAAATTTTTATTCTTATTTTCTATCTGCTATTTCACCTCAATGTTGGTAATAATGGAGTTACATGACTTTTCTTGTCTCTATACATAGTGATAATTCGTTTAAATTCCTGAATCCTCTCTTTCTACATATGACACTATGTATTTCTATTTTTTTAATTTTTTAAAATTTATTTATTTTTTATTTTTTGAGGGAGGGGCAGCAGTAAAGGGAGAGGGAGAGAGTATCTTAAGGAAGCTCCAGGCCCAGCATGGAGCCTGCCATGGGGCTCAATCTCACGTCTCTGAGACTATGACGTGAGTTGAAATTGAGTTAGATGCTTAACTGAATGAGTCACTCGGATGCCCTTGACTTTATATATTTCTGAAGTAAGATAAATACATAAGCAAAACTGTTATACATATACATAAACGTGTTAATTGTTTTATAGTGTTTAGCTTTCTTTTATAACTATACTGTGTTAACGGTGCAAATCATAACAAGCATTATTCACAGCTCTACAAAATGCATTTCTTAGTGCATTGAGATATTAAAGATGTGAATTATATTAATCTAACATAGGGCCAAGTAGAAATTAATCCTTATCCTTGAGTTTTCTATTGTTTAGTGGATTCAACTATAATTTTGAAACTACTAATTCAATTTTAATTTTCATACTATATGCATACATCAAGAATAATCTGGTACTTTTTAAAATGAGAGAATGCATATTTCAATCAGATTAAACCTTTTTTCTGCACCACCAGCTGGCCATAGTTTTGGGTTTTTCAACAAATTCCCTTCAACAACACTACAGAAATGATTTATCCAAGTACCTAATTAATCGGTATATTTTATTTCCTAGTTCTATGGGAAGTTTCTAAAATAATAAATTGATGTTTGAAATGCTACACCAAACCCAAACTGTAAAATGAAGCAAATCACCTAATCTCTTTGAAGGTCGTGTAATAGATTACTCTTATGTTGAAGCAGAATGCATATGGTCCATGAGCAAAATCTCAGCTGTGGGCTTCTTAGTAAAGGCATGTAGATGCTCTTTGGTTGCATCTCAAAGGGATTGTGAACTCTGGGTTATGACATCAGGTTTTGGGTGTTTCCTGGAACCACAGCAGTGATGTAACAACAAACTTAGATGTGTCATCAATTTTCCAGTGCCAAGTCTGCAGTGGATTCTCAATGGTTCTCAAAACTCACCATACGACAGTCAGTCATGGGATTCATGCTTGTCATGGCATAGTCTCATTACTGACTGGTGGAGGAGCCCAGGAAGGATAAGTAGAGAGGTCAAACATAGCCCCAATCCAGGTGGACATGCCCAGCATCACCACAGCAACACCCACAATGTTAACACCAAGTCCAGCTTTAACCTTGAACAGGAAAAAGCATAAATGTCAGTTTTCTGAAGAGAAAACCTAAAGGAGAATCAGAATACTACAGGAGAAAGTATAAGTCAGATTTATATGCATTATAAATGATGAGTATAAATTGTCATTTCATGAAACAATGAGTTCTTCCATTCATGTCAAAAGAGACTCTGGGGCACCTGGGTGGCTCAGTGGGTTAAAGCCTCTGCCTTCTGCTCAGGTCATGATCCCAGGGTCCTGGGATTGAGCCCTGCATGGGGCTCTCTGCTCAGTGGGGAGCCTGCTTCCCTCTCTCTCTCTGCCTGCCTCTCTGCCTACTTGTGATCTCTATCTGTCAAATAAATAAATAAAATCTTAAAAAAAAAAAAAAAGAGAGAGAGAGACTCTGTCCCCAACTAAATGACATTTAGTTGGAGATTCTAGGAGGCTCCTCTTAGGAATATAATGGAGTCATTATGATATTAAAAAAAAATCCCTTTAAAATTTTGTCATTTCATGTTAAATCAGAATATGAGTTTTGAGGTCTTGTATTTCAGTGGATAAGGTTCAGGTCACTATATGACAACTGGATCCTTCATATTCACTCAATACTATTATTAGTTTAGCCTTCAGTATTCTCTTTCTGAGATTTAATAAAATGCTGCTTCTATTCATCTTCTTTAGAGTTCTCATTTTTCTGGTTCTTATATCATCATCCTGGCATCCACTAAAAATTTCAAATTTGCTTTCTATCCATTAAAACAGAGGTCGGCAAACTACTGCTCATGACCTGTGTTGGTAAATAAAGTTTTATGCCACCACACCCATGGTGATTCCATATTGTTGTTGGCTATATTCATGATACAACAGCAGAACTGAGTTGTTGTGACAGACAGCATATGGCCTAGAATGTCAAATATTTATTATCTCTTTACAGAGAGATAATTCTTTGTATTAAAACATGGAGCCCCAAAGCAAAAGGGGATACTAGCAATGATTATCACAGAGGTCTCTTTACTATCCATATGAGCCACTCATTTATTTCAGAATCCTGGCTCTATTTCTTTAAATTCACATACACTGGACACTGGTTATATTATCTTATGCACAATTTCTTTTTCAAAAGGATATTATGTAACTTCTGCATAGAGACCTTTCCAGAGTTTTTACATTGCAGGGGGTTAGGGACAGCATTGTGTGTGGAAGGAGAGAACTGGGACTTACTTGAAACTGCATTTGCATGTAAGCTCACTGAATTTACTTTGTTATAGTCTTGTTTGGTTTGGAAGTTGGTAATCAAGATTGGTGGTAGACTAGAATATTCTCAAACTAGTCCTGGACTACCACTACTTTTGTATTGGCAAAATGCCTATGTTTTATCACTTAAATGTCCCATTATTTAGGTGCCACTATTAGAATCAAAACAAGAAAGATGACCTTTCATTGGCAGGTACTGAGTCCAGTGTATTGTTTGAAGCAAGTATTGGTTGCAAAATATTTGTGGCAGAAAACCAAAGTGCATGATTGCTGAATTTCTTGAATCCTATTTCTTCCTTTTGCCTATGTCAAACTGGATCCTGGTCTTGACATGTAAGTTTCAAGCCATTGTGCTAAACATATTCTATGCTCTTTTCATTTTTTTAGGACATTACTGATGCATTCAGTATCGCTATATTTGTGACTGCAAATTCAAATGGCAAGTTTGCTTCTGGTTATCATTCTTAAAAACGATTCTGTGACCAATCATGTACTCACCTTTAGAAGCAGAACTCAAGCCAGGCTTCTCCTGGCAGCTGATTAGTGTGTAAAAGGGTTGGTAATCCAAGACATCACAAATAAAAATGTCTATTGGACCTGATTGCTATCTTTCAGCTCACTCACCATATCAATAACTTTTAGATGGCCATAGGAAAAAACAATAGCATTGGGCGGATTTGCTACTGGAAGGAGGAATGCAAATGAAGTACACAGAGTAGAAGGTAACAAAATATAAAGAGGGTTCACTTGAATGGCTTCAGCCTGTTGGAAAAGATAAAAAGGAGTCTAAGTAAAATTTTGAGGTAGGCACCAAGTATCAAAATGAACAAAATCATTATGATAAGCTTTCCCAAAAGCAGGTTAAAATCTAAACACAATATTATACACACAAATGCAGTTGTGACTTGAAGAGTATTTTTCAGAAATGTCTCTTCCTCTTATTTTTTTATATGGTTATTGGTGCCCATTTAAGTAGTATAGCTCAGTTCATTTAGAAAATAAAGTATCATTTATTCTAGGAGCTAAATAAAAACAGAAACAATTTATTATTTATCTACTGTTAGGTGTTCTGTGAGTGTGTGCATTTATGTAAAATAACTGAATCTTCCCAATGACCCATAAGATGGCTACTATAGCCCCAAATAACAGACGAAGAAACTAAGGCCCAGAAAAGCTAAAGTAACTTGCCCAAACACAAAGCTGGCAAGCAGGAGAACTTATGAAGGGCCGTGGATCCTTCTGGCTCCAAAGCTTCTCATTATTCCATTAACTTTTCTGCCTCTGTGCCATATATAATTTAAAATTGGCTTAGGGATCATCACAGAAGAAGAATTACTACTATTCTTAATTTATCACATTATTTTCTAACTGTGCCATGTTGAGAAGTAAAATGATATTTTACCCATATAAACTGTCTACATTTCTTCTCTAACATGAAGCAGCAGCTCAAGAATGCCAACATATGCCCCTTAAGCTGTAGAGGAACAATTCCAGAAGGACAATCCTTCTTAATTTAAAGTGCTATCCTCTTACCACACTCAGGTGCCCCAATAAGACAAACATTTTACCTCAGCTATTTCTTGTAATTGCGGGCTAGGTGGGGAGAAAAAAGGAAGATTGTCTTTTCCTCTCTCTCCTTACAAATCCACTTTCACTTATCTTTTAAAATTATTTCTCGGGCTGTAGGAAACTGTGTCTAAGATATTTAAGCTTAAAGCCTGAAATATAAGCCTAGCTCTTCATTCACTTGCAAATCATTTATATGAACCACTTCTCAGAAATTGAGGATTAATCTGGAGAGGGAAGTGTCGGAAGTGTCAGTGTTTGAGATCTAAATACTGAAGTTGCTGGGAAACATGGACTCCTAAAGTCTTACAGTTGGAAAGGATCGAGGCTGACCCTCCCACTGTGTGTGAATGAAAAATCTGGGCAGAGAGAAGGGAAGTGGTTCTCTTAAGATCCTGCTGCTTGAATGTGGAAGAAAAGAGTTCTCCTGAGTTAGGTCTCCTAAAAACGTATTAATGCAAATAAAGATCACTCTCTAAGTTACTTATAGGAAGATCATACATGCCAAAAATTGATTCTATACCACAATATGAAACCCAGCAAAGTAGAACACTACTCTTTGGATGAGTATAAAAGCAGATGAATGAGATACTCACCAATGGAGATAATATAGGGAGAAGAAGGGTAATGGTAGCTGGATTGCTGGCTACCTCTGTTAAAGATGTGACGAGCAAAGAAGATATCAAAATGACTAGCCATACTGGTAAGGAGCCTAGAGGAGATAATTTATTTCCTATCCACTTAGATAGTCCTGACTCCTAAAAAAAAAAAGAAAAAAAAAGAAATATTATTCATTAATAATTCATTTTAAGCAGACACAATTTAAATGTATAAATTGTATCACTTGCTCTAAGAACTCAGTTTCTAAAGTTGAAGTTTTATCTTCCATATTTTTTCATGGTTTGGAAGATCTAGGTAGCTCTGACATGGAAGACCTCTCAATTATTCTTATTTTAATAGTATTGACATGCTTTAGGAAACTCGAATTGTCTTCCCACATTTTTTCAATTAAATTTTATCTAATTAATATACATGGATATTTTGGCAAGTCATTTGGTACTACAGGGCTTTAGGAAAATGGCAGTCCTCTGGTCTACCTCTCACATCTCCTAAGTTGTGTTCTCCAGAGACAACTTTCAACCCCTATTAGCTATTTATGGCTACTTTTTAAATTATGCTTTTCCCTCATTTTCAAATTTAGACATTATTTACTGACTAACATGTTACATAAGGATTTAGCTTTCTTACGCCATCTACCATACATATATTTCCTGTCCCTTTATTTCTTTTACTTATATATCAACATTAATTACATCAATGTTTAAAGTTTGCCATTATGAGTATATGAATATTACTCATACCTGAGTCACTTAGTGTACTGCGATTATGCTAAAACTATGTTAAAGGGCATTTAAGAGATGGGGAATTACAAAGAGGTGAATGCTTTAGTAGCTAGCGGCTATCTTCTCCCAAACAGAAGAGTTATCTAGTTCTGGCCATTTGCCAAACTAAATAGAGTTTGAAACAAAATTTTAGAAGAGTAAATATCTCCAAATCTTTGTAACATATTTTTGAAGCTCATGGCTTCAGTATACCTACTCAAGGGTAGGATTATTCTAGATATCCCATAGAAATTCAATTTTTTGTATTAGGAACTTCAAGACTCCCCTCCAGGGTTTCCCTAGTTCTGCCAGTGAGAGAGCCTAGTGTATCAGAAGTCTGTGACTTCTCATTTTCTTAGCTTTTGCAATTCTAGGGTCTGGCCAAAGCTTTTAAAATCCCTTTGAGTATCTGGAGTCCAATTCAGACAGAAATTCTGGGAAGCAGAGATCGACAAATTTCATATCAATGTCAGAATTGCTCATTCTTATTCCCTCACAATTCAAATTATCAGTCAAAAGAATGGAAGTTATTGATTCTCAGAAACCAGATCTCTTTCTTGCTGTAATAGTAGAAGAGTGTATTTGCCTTATATCTCTATCATTTACATCTGAGCGGTCTATGAGGCAAGCCAAATCTGATGTAAAACAACATTGTAAGTGGCACTCAAAATGGAGATGATTTCAAAGATTTGCACCCCTTACTAAATCGTATACCTGAGAGCTCAGTGTCCAAATACCATACGGAAAAAAATGACAATGAAGTCAGAAGCAAAACGTCTCCCTAGAGGCCAGTACGAAGATAGCGGATAGTTATTTATCTCGAGAAAACTAAAAAAATAACTTTCCAGAAATTAAAGCCTGGACCACCACATCTCTCTCTCACTGTCCTTTTTACTTTGATGACTGAATAAGGAAATGGAACAGCTATGACCTTTAAGTGTTTCACAGAAGGCTATGAAATACAGGAATGAGAGGTTTTTAATGAGTCAAAGAGTAAAAACTTTCCATGGACTTTTTGAGAGGATACGCTTCTTCTAAAGAGTCCTACAGTGACTTTCAAGTGACAAAGGCCTCCCTAGACTTGACCTTTTTATAAACTGAATAGAGGATAGGCCAACGAAATAGCAACTTTATTCCTCACAGTAGTTTCATTTCTCCCTAAAATTGGACATAATATAATATTAGCCATAGTTATGTAAAATCCTCTCTGGACTTCATTCAATAAACATGTACAAAGTACCTTTAATGTACTTAATATGCAACAGAGTTTTTTTTTTTTCCCTCCCCTTGGTATTTGACAGAGAGAGACAGCAAGAGGGGGAACAAGCACGGGAAGTGGGAGAGGGAGAAGCAGGCTTCCTGCTGGGCAGGGAGCCTGATGCAGAGCTTGAACCCAGGACCCCGGGATCATGACCTGAGCCAAAGGCAGACACTTAACGACTGAGTCACCCAGGCTCCCCCTGAATATGTAATAAATAAGTAAGTAATAAAGTACTGTTTTTTCTTACTCTCTTTCTTTGGCAGTCTTAGGGCTATCCTATATTAAAGCAGACCTATTGAGTAGGTCTGTGACCTACTCAAATTTGTCATGAAAGGGGCACCTGGGTGGCTCAGTGGTTTAAAGTTTCTGCCTTTGGCTCAGGTCATGGTCCCAGGGTCCTGCGATTGAGCCCTGCATTGGGCTCTCTGCTCAGCAGGGAGCCTGCTTCCACCTCTCTCTCTGCCTGCCTCTCTGCCTACTTGTACTGCCTACTTGTGTACTCTGCCTGTCAAATGAATAAATAAAATCTTTAAAAATTGTCATCATGAAATAAGGATAAAGTTATGAACAAAATGTTTTGCTAGGAATCATTGTATGTATGATTTTTATATATCTTTTTTTCTTACTTAGCTAATTTTCTAATAGCTAAGCTAAGAATTCTATTCTTTGGGGCATCTGGATGTCTCAGTCAGTTAACAGTCAGTGAACAGTCTGACTCTTGACTTTGGCTCCGGTCATGATCTTAGGGTCGGGCTCTGCACTCAGCATATTGCTCTTTGCAGATCTCTCTCTCTCTCCCTCTCTGCTCCTCCTGGCCTACCCCATGCTTACTTTCTCTCTGTCTCTTGAAAAACAGTGTGAGAGAATTCTAATCTTCTTTGCTTTATTCCTTTTGCCATATTGGGGCAGCATTTAAAAAAAATGATGTTTTATGCCTACAGCCTGTAAAAATTATTAAACTCACTTCATCTGTGTAGTATAATTAATGCATGGCTATTGAAATCTGCATCATTAAAATGATAGGCTAAAGTTGAATATACCAAAGCTTGAATATCTCCTGTTCTTTTGAAAATTCTAGTTAATTGTTAAATGTCTTAGGCACAGAGTATTACCTCACAGCCATCTGCCAAGGCAAACCCTCCACCAACAAGAATGGCTATATCCCAGGGCATGAATGACTGGAATTCTTTCCAAGTAATCAGTGGTGAATAATCAAAAGCAACTGCAAAAACACAAGTCCTGTAGTTTATATATTGCTTAAAATATGACAATATGACATTTTTCTCTATTATCCTAAATCACCATTTCATAAGAATTTTTTAATATTCCTATATTGTTTATAGATAGGGAACTTGATTTAGACTTTGAGTAATTTCTACCAGGCTGAGGTGGAACACTGTATTACAAAAATGTTTTTAAAAATGTCATAACTTGGAAAAATTCATTGGATCATAAAATAGAGTAAATTTAGATAGATTATAACATTGTCGTTTATAATGCCACTCATTCATTCATTCAAGCATTCATTCACTCATTCATTCATTGCACTAACATCTTTGCCTCCCTCGGGCAACGCAGTGCTTCAGACTGTACTATTTTTTGCTATGCATAATGTAATGTGCCATTGGTTCTAATATCAGTATAATATTATAATTTTATTCACTAGTATTTACTTGAATGTTGCTTTTTTCCCCCAAATCATGAGGAGGGTCATAATAGATTCATCAGGATTTCAGTTTAAAATCAAAGTTCAGATTAAATAATTTAAGTGTCATTCATAAAACTCTTAAAATTCTTATAAATCAATTATCATAAAGATTTCTCTTGATAGTTGGGTCATAATGGCTCATTTGATTTATTGAGAAGAAACATTTAACATTTAACATTTGTGTGTAACAAGCAGCCTTCTACATGGTATGATTTTAGGGTTACTAAAAAGATTTTTTCCTATTTCCTTCCCCCAAACCTAAGCCAAGCCTACAATCACCATTGTTGGAAATTTTGCTATTCTTACTTGAATTAAGGCATATATCCTGTTAAAATATAAACATCTCTGAAATCTACCTCTCATGTAAAACTTAACATGTAATGTCTTATTTTTCATTTTTAAACCTAGTGTGGATGAGTTTATCAGGGAGAATAAGAGTTGAAGAATGAGAAGAGAGAGAATGGTGGAAGGGGGTATGTGGTCCAAGTGCAGGCTGCCCCAAGGTGGGCCACTTTGGCATGAACATTATTGTGAGTTAAAAGCAATCAAAATCAAAACCCAGAAGATTCAGAAAAAGCTCTTGGCCTACCCCTCAACTAGCTGCTTGTACCAGGAAGAGAGAGGGATTAATAAAGATTTTTCTTTACCTAAGAAACTTAACTGCATAATTAGGCACCCTTTGTTTTCCAAATGTCTCCTTTTGCCTTCCCACTAATGGTCTTTCTTCTCTTTGTATCCTCAGACCCTTACCCCTCCTCTTAGCTCATATAAGAGTGATATTGCTTCATTGTCTTTGGAACTTCCATGTCTGTGTGGATTCCCTGTATGTACACTACTATATTTGACTTTCTACCATTAATCCGTCTTATGTCAACTTGATTCTTAGTCCAGCAAGAAGGGTCTTGAAGGGCAAAGAAAATTCTTTCTCCCCAACAAAAGCAAAGTTCTTTCTGAGAGTGGGATTCAGATGTGGGAGCCAGGAAATTTAAGCCAAGCATTGGTTCTTCAACAGTTGCCATTGACAGGCCTTAGGGCTTTGACTGCAATGGTCAATGTCCTCAGAGTCTCATAGAAATTATTTCTCTGTACTTTTATATCTCCTTATAACACACTTTGAGATATCCTAATTTCAAGTAATGAACAAAAGGCATTTATATCAATGTTATGTTATTTACATATGTCATGTCCTAGATATGTGACTTACTAGTCATTTATTAATTTGGACTCAGGAAGTCAGGTGTGCCAACCCAACTGCATGAATCCCAGTTCCATCCAAGTGAAAAAAGGAGG
>NW_028134723.1:0-88000 GCF_964662115.1 Mustela nivalis | reverse complement strand
ACCAGCAATGTTTAAAGACAAAACATTAAGGGACACAACACTATAATCTTTTAGTTCATTTAGTCCCATGTTACTAATTCTGGTGAATGCGGCTTTAGTCAGTTTTGGAAATTCTTACCCATTTCAGTTTTAGGATTTTCAAGTATATCAAATATCTGTAAAAGTCCTTTATAGGAATCTCCTTGAAGATAAAACTCATTTTACAAGAGAATTAAAACAATTATAAATGACGAAAACTCAGATTAATGGATATGGTTAGAGCTAAAAAGAGACACGGGAGTTTACAATTTAGCTGCAAGGAAATCAGGTTATTTCTGTGATACATAACATTTCCATAATTACAGTATCAAGCGATGATCTCTCAAAACGTTAAAACTTTAGGAAGTGCGTAGAATCTCTAGAATAGTTATAGCATTTTCCCAAATGTAACCCAAGGTTTATCATTGGTTCAGTAGTACTTCATGAGCAACTTCACATACCTTTAACCTGAGTTAAAGAGATTTACAACTTAAATCTTATCAACATTTGCTAAAATCTTAGAAAGTTTTAAAGCACATGCCTAAATATAATTAGGGATGTTAAACACCTGATAAAACTGAACATAGAAACTCGTTTTTCTGGGCAGGCAAAGAGAAAACAATTTACATTTTCTTAACAGCAGATCAATTGATCTAAGAAAACATTGTCCTTTTGAACAGAGAATTTCAGTCTTGTACCAATGTACCTTTAAAACCCATTCATTTCAATCTTAATCCTTTCTTGACCATAGATAAAATTCCTTTTCTGAAGATTTCCCTTCACAAACCTACTACAACTTTCCTTTGCATTCAGGTTTTGTCCCAAGCCATTCCCTTCTAAACAACCATCTCATTTAGGACAAAATTATCTTTCTTTACCTTCAACAAAATGTATTCCCATTCCTTAAATCTTTCTTACATATCTCCTATTTTCCTACATACAGTTTCCCTTTATTTCCATCAGTCTTAGTCACACTAAGCAGAACTTTGTATTCTTAGAAACACCTTTAGTTATTAACCAATTGTGAACTGTTACAACAGAATTCTTCAGGTGGCAATTTATGAATCAGTTAAGTGGAAAACAAGTTTACCAGCAGATTTAAATACTCTTAGTTTCTTTGCAGTAAGAAGTCAAAAGCACAAACCTACATCCAGTAATTTATGACTTAGTATTTTATCCTGTTTGGTTAAGACCTAGATGTCCACAATTCAATTCCATTTGTCATCCAAGCAAAACTTAAACTTTCAGGTTACCAAAGACTTTGAAAGCTACTTCAGCAATTACCCATTAGAACTTTGAGATAGACAATTAACCATCAGTTTAGTCATTTCTTTGCTAACAAATTTTAACAAGTAACACAAGCTTATCTGACCTTCAGTAAACTTCAAAGTTTCACATTTACTGCTGATAACTTAAAAGACAGGTCTTAATTAAACCAACAAACTTAACTTAGTTCCAATAGTGATTTACGTTTCACCTGGACCCACTCCACTTTGAATGTTTACCTGAGACATGCGTGGGAAGATCTGGAGTGGGGAGTGTTAGGTCCAGGGGTGTTCTTCTTGCTCCTTTACAGTGGAGAGAGAAGGAGCCGTGGTGCATGATCTAGAGGCCAGTCATGCAGGCTGCACACACATTGGTACGGTACAGAAACAGAAGGGGAAAACAGAGGAAACAAAGTGCTGCCAGGAGGCAGAGAAAAGATTCCCGGTTTCAGAGCTCATAAGCCCCAACAGAGGAGCAGACGCCATGCTTTCCCACCAGCAAGGGGGGAGGGGTTAGGCAGTCCAAGTCAGGCCAGAGAACACAAGGAAACTTCCCCGAAACAAAGAGTGTTTCGGCAGCTGCTTGGGAATATTCCTTATGGTCTCTGTCTCGAGTTAGACTAACCCCAGTTGGCTCCAGTTATAGCCATTTACATGGGAACTGAGTGAGGGAGAAGCCCCCCACATCTATTAGGAGAAACAGAGAGAAATAAAGCCAGAGTCCCCTTAAACAGAATGTAACCTTCATGACCAGTACAAGGAACATATATCCACATTTAAAGACATAACATGGAGACATGCATGAAGACATACATTGTTGGCCTCCATTCGGAGTCCAAGAAAACACCAAGGACAATAAGCAAGACACACAAAACAATTAACAAGAAGGACGCTGCGCGATTTCGGTACAAAACCGAAAATACAAATAGAACCAGCCCAGGGTAACCAAGAGGCTCCTCTGTGGCGGACAGAACCAGCCCAGGGGAACCAAAAGGCTCCTCTGCGGCGGACAGAACCAGCCCAGGGGAACCAAAAGGCTCCTCTGCAGCGGACAGAACCAGCCCAGGGGAACCAAAAGGCTCCTCTGCGGCGGACAGAACCAGCCCAGGGGAACCAAAAGGCTCCTCTGCGGCGGACAGAACCAGCCCAGGGGAACCAAAAGGCTCCTCTGCGGCGGACAGATCCCTGGGGCGTCCCCCAGGGTGGCAGGGGAGAAGTCCGAGTTCGTCAACTCCTTCTCAAGCTGCCTACAGAATACAGAGCAACAACGCACGCTGTTGTACAGTCCTATTCTGCTACCCGCAGAACAGGCAGAACAGAGGCCTCACAAGACGAGAGACAAACAAGAGCACGAGACAGTAGACAAAAACACATAGTTATTAAAATTTAAATGCTGGCCAGCTTACCTCCCAGTGGGAGTCGGTTGGATCCTTGGGCAGGAGTCCGATGATCTCGGTGGGACCTCCAAATGAAAGACCCGCGGATCCCCTTACCCAAGAATCCAACACTGCCACTGGATGCAATCAGCAAGAGGTTCTTTATTGTTACGCAGGCGCCTGCGGGTGGTCAGCGCGTGCCTGCGGGTGGTCAGCAGCTCCTGCTAGCTGAGCACACCTGGCTGGGGTGGTGCAGGATTTTTATAGACAGGTGCAAACAAGTTTTGGGTGGGACGCAACTGATTGGTTGACAGTTAGAACTTTTGAAAAAGGCATATGTGGAGTTTGCTGATTGGCTTTGGGGACCCGCTCGCGCGGAAGAGAGAGGCGGGAAGGGGGAACAAGCTGATTGGTTCTGAGGGCCCGCGCGTGGGAGGAGAGAGGCAGGGAGGGGGAACAAGAAGGGGGAAGGTAGGAATGCCATCATGGCGTCTTCTATTATTTCTATAAGCGAAACAGTTACAGAAGGGCAAAAGAGCAATTAGTCACGCAATTAATAACCTAATCTACGCCTAAAAGCCAGCGGTTCACAGAAAAGCAAACAAGCGGTTAGTTATCCTATCTTCCAGGGGAGGGGACTTCTCAGGGCAGGGGTCTTTCAGAGGCAGGCAGAGTGTTTCAGTGTGGCCCCAGAATTCCCAGTAGGGAGGGCTTGTGGGCCAGGAGTGTGAGGACGGAAGTCTGAAAACACAAGCTAGGGTGAGTATTGGAGCCAAGGGCAGAGCAGGCCCACTCTGCAGAGACTGAATCAAAATCTCCTGCATCTGAAGTCAGGCTGAGGATCAGACGTTGGCTGAGGCTGGAGTATGTGTCCATGATGGCACCTTCATGAAGCCGGGGCCTCATGAGGCCAAGGAAATTTTCCCACGCTGAGTTTGGAGGTTGCCCCAAACCACAAGGTTTCCTTCTGCGGGACATTCGAGTCCTGTTGCATGGCTCCAGGACATACCATATGGAAGGACTGGAGAGCAGAGTTCGAAGGATGGATCCCTGTACAGCATTCCTCGCATTCCAATAGGCCATTAGCGACAAGATATGTTTGATCTGCTGCCTCTGGGTCACGCTACCCAGGGGGCTGTGTTGAAATGGCCTCTCCTGAGGATGCATCTTAATGTGCGTTTGGGTCCATGAAGACCTTGGAATGTGCTGGTTGTTCGGTGGCCTTGCGGAACTCTCCTACCTGAAGGGTTTGATACATCCCCAGTAAGAAAGCTGCCCATGTGGAGACGAGAGATGCTTGGTTTGGTGCCTCAGAGTAGCCCCATGTGCTGGTCTACGAAAACAGTCCTCTGAGAACGGACACATGGAAACAAAGTTAAGGTTCATATTAGGGCCTGGGGGCCTGTCCATTTCAACCTTCTGTCTCTGGGGACACTGTCTGAGAATCTAAGTGGAGATAGTTGCTCTGCTGGTGTCAGAGAGCCCCTCTTAGTCCAGGGTGGCCTACCTATTGATGGCCTCAGGGGCCTTGGAGCTTTTCCCTAAACTGTAGGGTTGTGGTCAATGGATTGGACACACTTTCCTTAGAGAGGGCCGGCACAATCTTTCGCTGTGGCTTCAGAGGCCCTAGCCTGGAGGTTGTGTGGGTCCATGCTGTGGGCACAGAAGTCTTAAAACACAAAGTCAGCTTATGAGTGGCGCCTAGGGTATGACAGGCCGGATGTACAGCCTGAGAGGGAACTCCTGGGCCTCTGAAACAAGGGCGAGTGGAAGGCGTTCCTTCAGGCTTTTGTCTCTGGATGTTGTGTCCGGGATAGCCGTGGATTGGAGCGGTGGCCTCAGGGACTGTGGACGAGTATCCCTCTCTGGGGATTTGTCCCAGCTCCCAAGACTTTGGGGTCATTTTGTGGGAAGGGTGGAGTCGTGTTGTCTGGCTCATGGGTCTCTCCAAGAAAGGGATTCCAGAGCAGAGCCCAGGTACAGGTGGGGCGACTGGAAAACTCAAACACTGGTGAGGATTGGGTGCATAGGGGCTTGGCAAGCCCCATATGCGGGCTCTTGGTCCAGGTCCTGACAGGCCTTTCTTTGACATGGGGCTCATGCTGAGGGTCACAGTGTGAATTTGTGCCCAAGCAGCACTCAAGTTTGGGCGTGGCTTCAGGGGCCATGAAGGTTTCTCCCACCCTGAAGGTGTGACTCCATGCCAAGAGCAAGCTTGACAGCCATGGGGAAGGAGGAGTTCTGTTTTGTGCTTGCGATACCCAGCTGTGTGGAGAATTGATATAATGTCTAGGTTCAGATATCTGAAAACCAAGGTTAGGATGAGGTGACGGCATAAGACCATGGCGTGTCCGAAGTGCTGGGTGTGCGGCCAGCTGTCTCCTTGTCTATCTGGACGTCTGGTTCAGGCTGTGTCAGACAGAGCATGAGTGCCCAGAGCATCCTATCCAGTTCGGGTACCGTCGAGACCCGAGCAGGTTGATCCTCATCTGGGTTTTCTGGAGAGCCCCACAGGGAAACGTTTTTCTTCCGTTGGGCAGACACTGGGCTGGGTTTTGGTTCTGGAGTTTCTGGTCCGGAGGGCTTGTTTGCCAGGAGTGTGAGGAAGGAAGTCTGAAAACACAAGGTAGCGTGAGGTTTGGGACCGAGGGCACGGCAGGCCCACTCTGCAGAGGCTGAATCGAGATCTTCTGCACTGAGGTCATGTCAACTATGAGACGTGCCTCAGGCTAGAGTTTTTGTCCAGCATGGCCTCTTCCTGAAGGGTGAGGGCTTCATTAGGCCAGGGACGTTTGCCTACGATGGGATTTGTGAACTACTCCAAACCCCAAGGTTTCCTTCTGCACGACAGTCGAGTCCTATTGGATGGTTCCAGGAGGCCCCATACGGAAAGACTCGAGACAGGTGTCTAAGCATGGATGCCTGGGAACGCCACCTCATATACCCACTCTTTAGTCAGGACAAGGCAGGCTCAATCTGCAGGCTCCTGTTTGAGCTACCCAGAGGGGAGAGTTGAAATGGACTCTCCTGAAGATGAGTCCTACTGTGGCTTGGTGGCCTGGGAGACCTTGGAATGTGGAGGTGGCTCAGGGACTCTGCAGGGTTTTCCAAACTGAGGTGTTTGACACAGCATCAACAAGGAAGCTTCCCATGTGAAGACGAGAGGAGTTCTGTTCAGTGCCTCAGGAAAGTCCCATATCCTGTTCTTCGAACCAAAGCCTCTGAGGAGTAACACCTGGAAACCAAAGCAAGAGTTGAGATTACGGCCTAAGGGCCTGTCCGGCTCAACCTTCTATCTCCGTTGACATCTATGTGCATGCATTCATGGATGTAGCTGCTCAGCTTGTGTCCGAATGCCCCTGTGAGTCCAGTGAGGCTCCCAGTAGTGGGATGTCCTCGGGGGCCTTGAGGTTTCTCATATTCTGGAGGTGTGTGTCCAAAGGAATGGACACAGTTTCCCAGGAGAGAGCAGGCACGGTCCTGTGGTATGGCTCCAGAGGACCCAGCCTAGAGGCTGTGTTTGCCAGGGCTGTGGGGACAGATGTCTGAAAAAGCAAACTTGGCTCAGCTAGTGGCCAATGTAATGGCAGGACTGATCTCCAGTCCGTGAGGGGAGATCCTCTGGAAATCAAAGTAGGGCAAGTGGGGGGCAGTCACTCAGGATTTACAGTGTCCGGTCAGGGTAGGGGTTGTCTCAGAGGCCGAAGAAGAGCCTTCCTCTCGGGGGATTGTCCAAGCTCCCAAGTGTTTGTGTTCATTCTGTGGGAATGAAGAGTACTGTTTTCTGCCACAGGGGACCCCCCAGAAGAGGGACTCTAGAGCACAGCAGTGGGTTCCCTCAACTGGAATACACACCATCTATTTAGTCCTGGGTGCCTATGGGCATGGCAAACCACATATGCGGGCTCTTGGTCCAGTCACTGAGAGGCGTTACTTGAATAAGGTACTCACGCTGAGGGTCACAATGTGTGTTTGTGCCCAAGGCGGCCCTCACGCATGTGCGTGGCCTCATGGGTCATGCCGTTTTCTCCAACACTGAAGGTTTGACTCACTGCCAGCAGCAAGGTTTCTTGCCATGGGGTAGGAGGGGTTCTGACTTGTGTGCATCAGAGGGGGTCCCCCCTGTGCAGGAATTGGATATAAGGTCTAGGACCGATGACTGAAAACCCAGGTTGGGAATAGATGGTGGCCTAAGGCAGTGGCGGGTCCAATGTGCTGGGTGTGCAGCCAGCTGTGTCGGTGTCTGTTGGAAGGTCTGGGCTCAGGCTATTTGCGACAGAGCATCAGTGTTTAAGGTAGTCTATGCAATTGGGGTGTTGCCGAGGGCCAAGCAGTTTGATCCTCATTTGGTGTTTCTGGGCAGCACCATAGACATTGATTTTCTACTGGGAGGCAGGCAGAGTGCTTCATTGTGGCCCCAGAATTCCCAGTAGGGAGGGCTTGTGGGCCTGGAGTGTGAGGACGGAAGTCTGAAAACACAAGCTAGGGTGAGGATTGGAGCCAAGGGCAGAGCAGGTCCATTCTGCAGAGGCTGAATCAAAATCTCCTGCATCTGAAGTCAGGCTGAGTATCAGACGTTGGCTGAGGCTGGAGTATTTGTCCATGATGGCACCTTCATGAAGTGGGGGCCTCATGAGGCCAAGGAAGTTTTCCCACGCTGAGTTTGGAGGTTGCCCCAAACCACAAGGTTTCCTTCTGCGGGACATTCGAGTCCTGTTGCATGGCTCCAGGACATACCATATGGAAGGACTGGAGAGCAGGGTTCGAAGGATGGATCCCTGTACAGCATGCCCGCATTCCAATAGGCCATTAGCGATAAGATATGTTTGATCTGGGGCCTCTGGAACACGCGATCCAGGGGGCTGAGTTGAAATGGCCTCTCCTGAGGATGCGTCATAATGTGCGTTTGGGTCCATGGAGACCTTGGAATGTGCTGGTTGTTCAGTGGCCCTTCGGAACTCTCCTACCTGAAGGGTTTGATACATCCCCAGTGAGAAAGCTGCCCATGTGGAGACGAGAGATCCTTGGTTTGGTGCCTCAGAAAAGCCCCATGTGCTGGTCTACGAAAACAGTCCTCTGAGAACGGACACATGGAACAAAGCTAAGGTTCATATTAGGGCCTGGGGGTCTGTCCATTTCAACCTTCTGTCTCTGGGGACACTTTCTGAGAGTCTAAGTGAAGATAGTTGCTCCGCTGGTGTCAGAGAGCCCCTCTTAGTCCAGGGTGGCCTACACTATTGATGTCCTCAGGGGCCTTGGAGCTTTTCCCTAACCTGTAGGGCTGTGCTCAATGGATTGGGCACACTTTCCTTGGAGAGGGCAGGCACAAACTTTCGCTGTGGCTCCAGAGGCCCTAGCCTGGAGGTGTGTGGGTCCAGGCTGTGGGCACAGAAGTCTGAAAACACAAACTCAGCTTATGAGTGGTGCCTAGGGTATGGCAGGCCGGATGTACAGCCCGAGAGGGAACTCCTGGGCCTCTGAAACAAGGGCGAGTGGGAGGCGTTCCTTCAGTCTTTTGTCTCTGGATGCTGTGTCCGGGATAGCCGTGGATTTGAGGGGTGGCCTCAGGGACTGTGGACGAGTATCCCTCTTTGGGGATTTGTCCCATCTTCCAAGATTGGGGTCATTATGTGGGAAGGGTGGAGTCGTGTTGTCTGGCTCATGTGTCTCTCCAAGAAAGGGATTCCAGAGCAGAGCCCCAGGTACGGGCGGGGTGACTGGAAATCTCAAACCCTGGTGAAAATTGGGTGCATAGGGGCTTGGCAAGCCCCATATGCGGGCTCTTTGTCCAGGCCCTCACAGGCCTTTCTTTGACATGGGGCTCATGCTAGGGTCACAGTGTGAATTTGTTCCCAATCAGCACTCAAGTGCTGCTTGGGCACTACCTGAAGGGTTTGATACATCCCCAGTAAGAACGCTCCCCATTTGGAGACGAGAGGAGTTCTGTTCAGTGCCTCAGGAAAGCCCCATATCCTGTTCTTCGAACCAAAGTTTCTGAGGAGTAACACCTGGAACCCAAAGCAAGAGTTGAGATTATGGCCTAAGGGCCTGTCCGGCTCAACCTTCTATCTCTGTTGACATCTGTGTGCATGCCTTCGTGGAGGTAGCTGCTCAGCTTGTGTCCGAATGCCCCTGTGTGTCCAGGGAGGCTCCCAGTAGTGGGATGTCCTCGGGGGCCTTGAGGTTTCTCATATTCTGGAGGTGTGTGTCCAAAGGAATGGACACAGTTTCCCAGGAGAGAGCAGGCACGGTCCTGTTGTATGGCTCCAGAGGACCCAGCCTAGAGGCTGTGTTTGCCAGGGCTGTGGGGACTGATGTCTGAAAAAGCAAACTTGGCTCAGGAAGGGGCCAAGGTAATGGCAGGCCTGATCTCCAGTCCGTGAGGGGAGATTCTCTGGATATCAAAGGAGGGCAAGTGGGAGGCAGTTGCTCAGGCTTTTGTCTCTGGGTGTTGCGTTCACAGTGTCCGGTCAGGTTAGGGGTTGCCTCAGGGGCCGAGGAAGAGCCTTCCTCTCGGGGGATTGTCCAAGCTCCCAAGTGTTTGGGTTCATTCTATGGGAAGTGAAGAGTACTGTTTTCTGCCAGAAAGGACCCCCCAGGAGAGGGACTCTAGAGCACAGCAGTGGGTTCCTTCAACTGGAATACACACCATCTAGTTAGTTTTGGGTGCCTATGGGCATGGCAGGGACTATATGCAGGATCTTCGTCACGAACCTGAGAGGCCTTTCTTTGACATGGGGCTCATGCTAGGGTCACAGTGTGAATTTGTGCCCAAGCAGCACTCATGATTTGGCGTGGCATCAGGGGCCATGAAGGGTTCCCCACGTGAAGGTTGACTCCATGTGAAGAACAAGCATTACAGCCATGTGGAAGGCAGATTTCTGATTGTGATTCCGATACACAAACTCAGCTTCTTTTGGGGACGGCGGTATGGCAGGCCCAATATACAAACAATGAGAAGAACTCATGAAGATTTGAATATAGAGCGAGTCTGAGGCGCTTGCTCAGGCATTTGTCTCTGGAATTTTTATCAGCAAGGCCATAGAATGTCGGGGATGCTTCATGGGCCATGGACGAATCTACCTCTATGAGGATTTCGCCCGATTCCCAATTTTTTTTCGTCAAACTGTGGGATGGGAGGACTCCTTTCAGTTTTGTTACCTCAAGTGTCCCACGAAAAGAGGAATTCCAAAGCAAAGCCGTGGGGAAGACTGAAGGGACCACCAGAACTATGGTTCAAAATTGGGGACTAGGGGCATGGCAAGCCCAATATGCTATCTCTTCATCCAGCCACTGAGAGGCCTTACTTGAGGACTTTGGTCAGGCTGAGGGTCACAATGTGTGTTTGTGACCAATGTAGCCTCCGAGCATGGCGGGGCCTCATGGGCAACACTGGATTCAACTACACTGAAAGTTGGACAACATGCCAACCACAAGGTATCTTGCCATGGGGAAGGAGTTCTGATTTCTGCATCCCATTCAACCCTGGGCAGTGATTGGAGGTAAGGTCTAGAATCTAAAGCCTGAAATCCGAGGTTGGGAAGAGATGATGACCTAAGGCCATGGCGGCTCGATGTGCTCAGTGTGCGGCCAGCTGTCTGGGACGGGCCAGGGAGTCCAGGCTCAGGCTGTGTCAAAAAGGGCATTAGTGCCCTGCTCAGCCTATGTATTTGGGGTAGAGCCAAGGTCGGTGCATGTTGATCCTCATTTGGGGTTACTGGGCAGAGTGCTGCATTGTAGTTCTGGATTGCCAAACTGGAGGGCTTGTGGGCCAGTAGTCTGACGACAAAGGTTTGAGAAAACAAGCTAGGCTTAGGTTTCTGGGTGAGGCCATGGCAGGCACAATCTACAGACCTGAATCGAGATCTTATGCATCTGAAGTCAGGGCGAGGATCAGACGATAGCTCAGGTTGTAGTTTCTGTCCCTGATGGCCCCTTCATTAATGGGGGGGGATCACGAGGCCATGGGGGTTTTCCCACGATGGGAGTTGTGAGAAGCTCCAAACTGCAGAGAGTCTTCTGCAGGACAATTGAGACCTGTTGTTTGGCTCCAGGCCAATGATTCTGAGCAGGGTTCTAAGGATGGATGGCTGGGTAGCCCACCTCGCATTCCAATTGTCTCTTAGCAACAAGACAGGTTAGATCTCCTGGATCTGTGGGGAGCAACCGAGGACGCTGCATTGAAATGGACACCCCTGGGCATGGGTCCTAATGTGCTTTTGTGTCTAAGGAGACCTTGGAATGAAGCGGTGGCACTTGGGACCTAAAGAGTTCTAATAAACAGAGGCTTTGACACAGCTCCAACCTGCAAGTATCCCATGTGTAGATGAGATGTTTTCTGTTGGGTGAGTCAAGAAACAGCTATATGCTGCTTTTGAATTCCAGGCCTCTGAGGTGAGATGCTTGGAAACGAAAGCAATGGATCTGATTAGTGCCTAGGGGCCGGTTCTTTCCTTTTTACCTCTGGGGACATCTCTCTATGGGTCTGAGTGCAGGTAGGTGCTCTGTAGTGCTCAGATTGCCCCTGTTTTTTCCTGGGAAGCCACCACTATTGAGATGGATCAGGGAATTTGGAGGTTTATCCTATTAGAAGGGTTGTGGCCATTGGAATGGGCACAAACAATTCCCTTGGAGAGAGCAAGTACAGTCCTCAGGTTCGGCTCCACGGGCCTGAGCCTGTAGGTTGTGTAGGCCAGGGCTGTTTGGAAAGTTGTCTGAAAACAAACTCAGCTTAGGTTTGGGGACGTAGGTATCCCAGGCCCGATCTACAAACCATGAGAAGAATTGTTAAGGATATGAAGAAAGTGCGAGTCTGAGGCGCTTGCTCAGGCTTTTGTCTCTGGATTTTGTATCAGCGATGGCCGTGGAATGTCGGGGAGGCCTCATGGGCCATGGACTAATCTTCCTCTCTGAGGATTTGGCCCGATTCCCAATTGCTTTTCGTCAATCTGTGGGATGGGAGGACTCATTTCAGGTTTGTTACCTCAGGTGTCCCACCAAATGAGGAATTCCAAAGCAAATCCGTGGGGAAGATTGAAGGGACAACCCGAACTATGGTTAAAAATTGGGGCCTAGGGGCATGGCAAGCCCAATATGCTATCTCTTCATCCAGCCACTGAGTGGCCTTACTTGAGGACTGGGCTCAGCCTGAGGGTCACAATGTGTGTTTGTGACCAATGTGGCCCGCGAGCATGGGCGGGGCCACATGGGCCACACTGGTTTCAACCACACTGAACGTTGGACAACATGCCAACCACAAGGTTTCTTGCCATGGGGAAGGAGTTCTGATTTCTTCATCACCTTCAACTTTGTGCAGTGATTGGAGATAAGGTCTCGGTTCTGAATCCTGAAAACCGAGGTTGGGAAGAGATGACGACCTAAGGCCACGGAGGCTCGATGTTTTCAGTGTGCGGCCAGCTGTCTGGGACTGGCCAGGGAGTCCAGGCTCAGGCTGTGTCAGAAAGGGCATTAGTGCCCTGGTCAGCCCATGTATTGGGTACAGCCAAGGTCGGTGCAGGTTAATCCTCATTTGGGGTTACTGGGTAGCCCCAGAGGACAATGTTTTTCTTCTGGAGGGCAGGCAGAGTGCTGCATTGTCGTTCTGGAGTGCCAAACTGGTGGGCTTGTGGGCCAGTAGTCTGACGACAAAAGTCTGAGAACACAAGCTAGGCTTAATTTTCTGGGTGAGGCCATGGCAGGCACAATCTACAGACCTGAATCGAGATCTCGTGCATCTGAAGTCAGGGCGAGGATCAGACGATCGCTCAGGTTGGAGTTTCTGTCCCTGATGGCCACTTCATGAGTGGGGGGGGGCATCACGAGGCCATGGGGGTTTTCCCACTATGGGAGTTGTGAGAAGTTCCAAACAGCAGAGAGTCTTCTACAGGTCAATTGAGACCTGTTGCTTGGCTCCAGGCCAATGATTCTGAGCAGGGTTCTAAGGATGGATGGCTGCGTAGCCCACCTCGCATTCCAATTGTTTCCTAGCAACAAGACAGGTTAGATCTCCTGGATCTGTGGGGAGCAACCGAAGACGCTGAGTTGAAATGGACACCCCTAAGGATGGGTCCTAATGTGCTTTTGTGTCTATGGAGACCTTGGAATGAAGCGGTGGCACTGGTGCCCTAAATGGTTCTCCTAAACAGAGGCTTTGACACAGCTCCAACGTGAAAGTTTCCCATGTATAGATGAGATGTTTTCTGATGGGTGAGTCAAGAAACAGCTATATGCTACTTTTGAAATACAGGCCTCTGAGCAGAGATGCCTGGAAACCAAAGCAATGGATCTGATTAGTGCCTAGGGGCCTGTTCTTTCCTTTTTACCTCTGGGGACATCTCTCTATGGGTCTGAGTGCAGGTAGGTGCTCATTTGGGCTCAGATTGCCCCTGTTTTTCCTGGGAAGCCACCACTATTGAGATGGATCAGGGACTTTGGAGGTTTATCCTATTAGAAGGGTTGTGGCCATTGGAATGGGCACACACAATTCCCTTGGAGAGGGCAAGTACAGTCCTCAGGTTTGGCTCCAGGGGCCTGAGCCTGTAGGTTGTGTAGGCCAGGGCTGTTTGGACAGTTGTCTGAAAACACAAACTCGACTTATGTTTCAGGTCATAGGTATGGCAGGACTGATCTACAGACCATGAGGAGAACTCTTCGGGATTTGAAAGAAGGGCGAGTGTAAGGCTCCTGCTCAAGTTTTTGTCTCTGGATATCGTGTCACTCATGGTCGTGGAATTTCTGGGTGACTTCATGGGAAATGGACGAGTCTTACTCTCTGGTGGTTTGGCCCCGTCCAAAGAGTTTGGGGTCATTCTGTGGGCTGGAAGAAGTCCGTTTTTTTTTTTTTGTTGTTGTTGTTGTTGTTTTCTTTTTTAACCTCAGGTGTCCCACTAAATGAGGGATTCCAGAGTAGAGCCCTAGGGAGGGGCGACTGGACAATCAGAAATCTGGATAAAAATTGGGGCCTAGGGACATGTCAAGCCCATTATGACATCTAATGATCCAGCCACTGAGAGGACTTACTAGAGGACAGGACTCATGCTGACGGTCACAATGCGTGTGTATGCACTCGTCGCACTCAAGAATGGGCAGGGCCACAAGGTGAATGCTGGTTTCTCCTACACTGAACGTTGGACAACGTGCCAACCACAAGGGTTCTTGCCATGTGTAAGGAGGAGTACTGATTTCTGCATCACATTCACCCCTGGGCAGTGATAGGAGATAAGGTCTCAGTTCTGAAGCCTGTAAACTGAGGTAGGGAAGAGATGATGACCTAAGGCCATGGCGGGTTTTATGTGCTCAGTGTGCTGTCAGCTTTCTGGGTGTTGGTCAGGTGGTCCAGGCTCAGGTTGTGTTCGACAGTGCATTAGTGCCCAGGTTAGACTATATAATTTGGGTAAGGTCGAGTGCTGTGTAGGTTTATCCTCATTTAAGGTGCCTGGGTAGCTCATGAGGCAATATTTTTTTTTTTTCTAGAGGGCCGGCAGAGTGCTGCATTGTGGGCCCGGAATTGCCAAATTTTAGGACTTCGGGGCCAGGAGTGTGAGGACGGAAGTGTGAAAAGACAAGCTAGACTTGGATTTCAGGGCAAAGGCACAGCAGGTACCCCCTGCAGATCTGAACCAATATATCATGCTTCTGAAGTCAGGGCGAGGATCAGACGTTGGCTCAGGTTGGAGTTCCTGTGCATGACGGCCGCTTCATGAAGGGAGCGGAATCTCGAGGCCATTGAGGTTTTCCCTCTTTGGGAGTTGTGGGATGCCCCCTTCAAGGATTCCTTCTGCGGGACAATTGAGACCTGTTGGACAGCTCCAGGACATCCCATATGGAAATACTCTAGAGCACCATTCGCGGATGGATGCCTGGAAAGCCCGCCTCGCATTCCAATTGTCTCCTAGCAACAAGACAGTTTAGATCTGATGGCTCTGCTGGAGCAACCGGGGTGGCTGAGTTGAAATGGACTTTCCTGAGGATGGGTCCTAATGTGTTTTTGTGTCCATGAGGGCCTTGGAATGGGGCGGTGGCACCGGCACCCAGAAGTACACTCCTAAGCTTTGGACATGGCTCCCATGCACAGGTTTCCTTGTGGAGACGAGATGAGTTCTGATGGGTGCCTCAGGAAAACCCCTATGCTCGTATTGGAATCAGGCTTTTGAGGATACATGCCTGTAACCCAAAGCAATGGATCCTATTATGGCCTAGGGTCCTGTCTGGGCCAATCTTCTTCTCTGGGGACATCCATCTATGGTATGAATGGAGGTCGATTATCAGCTGGTGTCAGACAGCCCTTTTTTGTTCCGGGCGACCTACACTATTGGGATGGCCTCAGGGACTTTGGAGGTTTCTCCTAATTTGTACGATTTTGGACCATGGAATGGGCAGAATTCCCATGGATTGGTAGGCACAATCCTAATGTGTGGCTCCAGGGGCCCAGCCTGGAGGGTGTGTGGCCCAAGACTTTGAGGACAGAAGTCTGAAAACACACACTCAGCTTAGGTTTTGGGACGTAGGTATGGCAGGTCCGATCTACAAACCATGAGAAGAACTCTTCAGGATATGAAGAAAGTGCGAGTCTGAGGCTCTTGCTCAGGCTTTTGTCTCTGGATTTTGTATCAGCGATGGCCGTGGAATGTCGGGGAGGCCTCATGGGCCATGGACGAATCTTCCTCTCTGAGGATTTGGCCCGATTCCCAATTGCTTTTCGTCAATCTGTGGGATGGGAGGTCTCCTTTCAGTTTTGTTACCTCAGGTGTCCCACCAAAAGAGGAATTCCAAAGCCAAGCCGTGGGGAAGACTGAAGGGACAACCCGAACTATGGTTAAAAATTGGGGCCTAGGGGCATGGCAAGCCCAATATTCTATCTCTTCATCCAGCCACTGAGTGGCCTTACTTGAGGACTGGGCTCAGCCTGAGCGTCACAATGTTTGTTTGTGACCAATGTGGCCCGCGAGCATGGGCGGGGCCTCATGGGCCACACTGGTTTCAACTACACTGAACGATGGACAACATGCCAACCACAAGGTTTCTTGCCATGGGGAAGGAGTTCTGTTTTCTACATCACCTTCAACCCTGGGCAGTGATTGGAGATAAGGTCTAGGTTCTGAAACCTGAAAACCGAGGTTGGGAAGAGATGACGACCTAAGGCCATGGCGGCTGGATGTGCTCAGTGTGCGGCCAGCTGTCTGGGAGGTTTAGGGGGTCCAGGCTCAGGCTGTGTCAAAAAGGGCATTAGTGCCCTGGTCAGCCTATGTATTTGGGGTACAGCCAAGGTCGGTGCAGGTTGATCCTCATTTGGGGTTACTGGGTAGCCCCAGAGGACAATGTTTTTATTCTGGACGGCCGGCAGAGTGCTGCATTGTAGTTCTGGATTTCCAAACTGGAGGGCTTGTGGGCCAGTAGTCTGACGACAAAAGTCTGAGAACACAAGCTAGGCTTAGGTTTCTGGGTGAGGCCATGGCAGGCACAATCTACAGACCTGAATCGAGATCTCGTGCATCTGAAGTCAGGGCGAGGATCAGACGATCGCTCAGGTTGGAGTTTCTGTCCCTGATGTCCCGTTCATGAATGGGGGCGGCATCACGAGGCCATGGGTGTTTTCCCACGATGGGAGTTGTGAAAAGCTCCAACTGCAGAGAGTCTTCTGCAGGACAATTGAGACCTGTTGTTTGTCTCCAGGCCAATGATTCTGAGCAGGGTTCTAAGGATGGATGGCTGGGTATCCCACCTCGCATTCCAATTGTCTCCCAGCAACAAGACAGGTTAGATCACCTGGATCTGTAGGGAGCAACCGAGGACGCTGAGTTGAAATGGACACCCCTGGGGATGGGTCCTAACGTGCTTTTGTGTCTAAGGAGACCTTGGAATGAAGCGGTGGCATTGGAGCCCTAAAGGGTTCTCCTAAACAGGGGCTTTGACACAGCTCCAATGTGCAAGTTTTCCATGTGTAGATGAGATGTTTTCTGATGGGTGAGTCAAGAAACAGCTAGATGATGCTTTTGAAATCCAGGAATGTGAGGAGAGATGCCTGGAAACCAAAGCAATGGATCTGATTAGTGCCTAGGGGCCTGTTCTTTCCTTTTTACCTCTGGGCACATCTGTCTATGGGTCTGAGTGCAGGTAGGTGCTCAGTTGGGCTCAGATTGCCCCTGTCTTTCCTGGGAAGCCACCACTATTGAGATGGATCAGGGACTTTGGAGGTTTATCCTATTAGAAGGGTTGTGGCCATTGGAATGGGCACACACAATTCCCTTGGAGAGGGCAAGTACAGTCCTCAGGTTTGGCTCCAGGGGCCTGAGCCTGTAGGTTGTGTAGGCCAGGGCTCTTTGGACAGTTGTCTGAAAATACAAACTCGGCTTATGTTTCGGGTCATCGGTATGGCAGGACTGATCTACAGACCATGAGGAGAACTCTTCGGGATTTGAAAGAAGGGCGAGTGTGAGGCTCCTGCTCAAGTTTTTGTCTCTGGATATCGTGTCACTCATGGTCGTGCAATTTCTGGGTGACTTCATGGAAAATGGCAAGTCTTACTCTCTGGTGGTTTGGCCCCGTCCAAAGAGTTTGGGGTCATTTTGTGGGCTGGAAGAAGTCCGTTTTTTTTTTTTTGTTGTTGTTGTTGTTTTTGTTGTTTTCTTTTTTAACCTCAGGTGTCCCACTAAATGATGGATTTCAGAGTAGAGCCCTGGTGAGGGGCGACTGGACAATCAGAAATCTGGTTAAAAATTGGGGCCTAGGGACATGTCAAGCCCATTATGACATCTAATGGTCCAGCCACTGAGAGGACTTACTAAAGGACAGGACTCATGCTGAGGGTCACAATGCGTGTGTATGCCCTGTCGCACTCAAGAATGGGCGGGGCCTCAGGGTGAATGCTGGTTTCTCCTACACTGAACGTTGGACAACATGCCAACCACAAGGGTTCTTGCCATGGGTAAGGAGGAGTTCTGACTTCTGCATCACACTCACCCCTGGGCAGTGATTGGAGATAAGGTATCGGTTCTGAAGCCTGAAAACTGAGGTAGGGAAGAGATGATGACCTAAGGCCATGGCGGGTTTTATGTGACCACTCACCCAGTGTGCGGTCAGCTTTCTGGGTGTTGGTCAGGAGGTCCGGGCTGAGGTTGTGTTCGACAGTGCATTAGTGCCCTGGTTAGACTATATAATTTGGGTAAAGTCGAGTTCTGTGTAGGTTTACCCTCATTTAAGGTGCCTGGGCAGCTCATGAGGCAATAATATTTTTTCTAGAGGGCAGGCACAGTGCTGCATTGTGGGTCCGGAATTGGCAAACTTGAGGGCTTCGGGGCCAGGAGTGTGAGGATGGAAGTGAGAAGACAAGCTAGACTTGGGTTTCAGGGCGAGGGCACGGCAGGTACCCCCTGCAGATCTGAACCAATATCTCATGCATCTGAAGTAGGGCGAGGATCAGACGTTGGCTCAGGTGGGAGTTTCTGAGCATGACGGCCGCTTCATGAAGGGAGCGGAATCTCGAGGACATTGAGGTTTTCCCACTTTGGGAGTTGTGGGATGCCCCCTTCAAGGATTCCTTCTGCGGGACAATTGAGACCTGTTGGACAGCATCAGGACATCCCATATGGAATGACTCCAGAGCACCGTTCGCGGATGAATGCCTTGGAAGCCCGCCTCGCATTCCAATTGTCTCCTAGCAACAAGACAGTTTAGATCTGATGGCTCTGCCGGAGCAACCGGGGTGGCTGAGTTGAAATGGACTTTCCTGAGGATGGGTCCTAATGTGTTTTTGTGTCCATGAGGGCCTTGGAATGGGGCGTTGGCACCGGGAACCTGAAGTACTCTCCTAAGCTTTGGACATGGCTCCCATGCACAGGTTTCCTTGTGGAGACGAGATGAGTTCTGATGGGTGCCTCAGGAAAACCCCTATGCTCATATTGGAAACAGGCTTTTGAGGACACATGCCTGTAACACAAAGCAATGGGTCCTATTATGGCCTAGGGTCCTGTCTGGTTCAATCTTCTTCTCTGGGGACATCCATCTATGGTATGAGTGGAGGTCGATTATCAGCTGGTGTCAGACAGCCCTTGTTTGTTCCGGGAGACCTACACTATTGGGATGGCCTCAGGGATTTGGAGGTTTCTCCTAATTTTTACGATTTTGGACCATGGAATGGGCAGAATTCCCATGGATTGGTAGGCACAGTCCTAATGTGTGGCTCCAGGGGCCCAGCCTGGAGGGTGTGTGGCCCAAGACTTTGAGGACAGAAGTCTGAAAACACAAACTCAGATTAGGTTTGGGGACGTAGGTATGGCAGGCCCGATCTACAAACTATGAGAAGAACTCTTCAGGATATGAAGAAAGTGCGAGTCTGAGGCGCTTGCTCAGGCTTTTGACTCTGGATTTTGTATCAGCGATGGCCGTGGAATGTCAGGGAGGCCTCATGGGCCATGGACGAATCTTCCTCTCTGAGGATTTGGCCCGATTCCCAATTGCTTTTCGTCAATCTGTGGGATGGGAGGACTCATTTCAGTTTAGTTACTTCAGGTGTCCCACCAAAAGAGGAATTCCAAAGCCAAGCCGTGGGGAAGACTGAAAGGCCAACCCAAACTATGGTTAAAAATTGGGGCCTAGGGGCATGGCAAGCCCAATATGCTATCTCTTCATCCAGCCACTGAGTGGCCTTACTTAAGGACTGGGCTCAGCCTGAGCGTCACAATGTGTGTTTGTGACCAATGTGGCCCATGAGCATGGGCGGGGCCTCATGGGCCACACTGGTTTCAACTACACTGAACGTTGGACAACATGCCAACCACAAGGTTTCTTGCCATGGGGAAGGAGTTCTGATTTCTGCATCACCTTCAACCCTGGGCAGTGATTGGAGATAAGGTCTAGGTTCTGAAACCTGAAAACCGAGGTTGGGAAGAGATGAAGCCCTAAGGCCATGGCGGCTCGATGTGCTCAGTGTGCGGCCAGCTGTCTGGGAGGGTCCAAGGGCTCCAGGCTCAGGCTGTGTCAGAAAGGGCATTAGTGCCCTGGTCAGCCTATGTATTTGGGGTAAAGCCAAGGTCGGTGCAGGTTGATCCTCATTTGGTTGCACCAGAGGACAATGTTTTTCTTCTGGAGGGCCGGCAGAGTGCTGCATTGTAGTTCTGGATTGCCAAACTGGAGGGCTTGTGGGCCAGTAGTCTGACGACAAAAGTCTGAGAACACAAGCTAGGCTTAGGTTTCTGGGTGAGGCCATGGCAGGCACAATCTACAGACCTGAATCGAGATCTCGTCATCTGAAGTCAGGGCGAGGATCAGACGATCGCTCAGGTTGGAGTTTCTGTCCCTGATGGCCCCTTCATGAATGGGGGGGGGGCATCACGAGGCCATGGGTGTTTTCCCACGATGGGAGTTGTGAAAAGCTCCAAACTGCAGAGAGTCGTCTGCAGGACAATTGAGACCTGTTGTTTGGCTCCAGGCCAATGATTCTGAGCAGGGTTCTAAGGATGGATGGCTGGGTATCCCACCTCGCATTCCAATTGTCTCCCAGCAACAAGACAGGTTAGATCTCCTGGATCTGTGGGGAGCAACCGAGGACGCTGAGTTGAAATGGACACCCCTGGGGATGGGTCCTAACGTGCTTTTTTGTCTATGGAGACCTTGGAATGAAGCGGTGGCACTGGGGCCCTAAAGGGTTCTCCTAAACAGAGGCTTTGACACAGCTCCAATGTGCAAGTTTCCCATGTGTAGATGAGATGTTTTCTGATGGGTGAGTCAAGAAACAGCTAGATGATGCTTTTGAAATCCAGGAATGTGAGGAGAGATGCCTGGAAACCAAAGCAATGGATCTGATTGGTGCCTAGGGGCCTGTTCTTTCCTTTTTACCTCTGGGCACATCTGTCTATGGGTCTGAGTGCAGGTAGGTGCTCAGTTGGGCTCAGATTGCCCCTGTCTTTCCTGGGAAGCCACAACTATTGAGATGGATCAGGGACTTTGGAGGTTTATCCTATTAGAAGGGTTGTGGCCATTGGAATGGGCACACACAATTCCCTTGGAGAGGGCAAGTACAGTCCTCAGGTTTGGCTCCAGGGGCCTGAGCCTGTAGGTTGTGTAGGCCAGGGCTGTTTGGACAGTTGTCTGAAAACACAAACTCGGCTTATGTTTCGTGTCATAGGTATGGCAGGACTGATCTACAGACCATGAGGAGAACTCTTCGGGATTTGAAAGAAGGGCGAGTGTGAGGCTCCTGCTCAAGTTTTTGTCTCTGGATATCGTGTCACTCATGGTCGTGCAATTTCTGGGTGACTTCATGGGAAATGGACGAGTCTTACTCTCTGGTGGTTTGGCCCCGTCCAAAGAGTTTGGGATCATTCTGTGGGCTGGAAGAAGTACGTTTTATTTTGTTGTTGTTGTTGTTGCTTTTTTCTTTTTTAACCTCAGGTGTCCCACCAAATGATGGATTCCAGTGTAGAGCCCTGAGGAGGGGCGAATGGACAATCAGAAATCTGGTTAAAAATTGGGGCCTAGGGACATGTCAAGCCAATTATGACATCTAATGGTCCAGCCACTGAGAGGACTTACTAGAGGACAGGACTCATGCTGAGGGTCACAATGCGTGTGTATGCACTCGTCGCACTCAAGAATGGGCGGGGCCGCAGGGTGAATGCTGGTTTCTCTTACACTGAACGTTGGACAACGTGCCAACCACAAGGGTTCATGCCATGGGTAAGGAGGAGTTCTGACTTCTGCATCACACTCACCCCTGGGCAGTGATTGGAGATAAAGTCTCGGTTTTGAAGTCTGAAAACTGAGGTAGGAAAGAGATGATGACCTAAGGCCATGGCGGGTTTTATGTGCTCAGTGTGCGGTCAGCTTTCTGGGTGTTGCTCAGGAGGTCCGGGCTCAGGTTGTGTTCGACAGTGCATTAGTGCCCAGGTTAGACTATATAATTTGGGAAAAGTCGAGTGCTGTGTAGGTTTACCCTCATTTAAGTTGCCTAGGCAGCTCATGAGGCAATAATTTTTTTTTCTAGAGGGCAGGCAGAGTGCTGCATTGTGGGTCCGGAATTGCCAAACTTGAGGGCTTCGGGGCCAGGAGTGTGAGGACGGAAGTCTGAGAAGACAAGCTAGACTTGGGTTTCAGGGCGAGGGCACGGCAGGTACCCCCGGCAGATCTGAAATAATATCTCATGCATCTGAAGTCAGGGCGAGGATCAGACGTTGGCTCAGGTTGGAGTTTCTGAGCATGACGGCCACTTCATAAAGGGAGCGGAATCTCGAGGCCTTTTAGGTTTTCCCACGTTGGGAGTTTTGGGATGCCCCCTTCAAGGATTCCTTCTGTGGGACAATTGAGACCTGTTGGACAGCTCCAGGTCATCCCATATGGAATGACTCCAGAGCACCGTTCGCAAATGGATGCCTGGGAAGCCCGCCTCGTATTCCAATTGTCTCCTAGCAACAAGACAGTTTAGATCTGATGGCTCTGCCGGAGCAACCGGGGTGGCTGAGTTGAAATGGACTTTCCTGAGGATGGGTCCTAATTTGTTTTTGTGTCCTTGAGGGCCTTGGAGTGAGGCGGTGGCACCGGGACCCTGAAGTACTCTCCTAATTTGGACATGGATCCCATGCACAGGTTTCCTTGTGGAGACGAGATGAGTTCTGATGGGTGCCTCAGGAAAACCCCTATGCTCGTATTGGAATCAGGCTTTTGAGGACACATGCCTGTAAACCAAAGCAATGGATCCTATTATGGCCTAGGGTCCTGTCTGGTTCAATCTTCTTCTCTGTGGACATCCATCTATGGTATGAGAGAAGGTCGATTATCAGCTGGTGTCAGACAGCCCTTGTTTGTTCCGGGAGACCTACACTATTGGGATGGCCTCAGGGACTTTGGAGGTTTCTCCTAATTTGTACGATTTTGGACCATGGAATGGGCAGAATTCCCATGGATTGGTAGGCACAGTCTTAATGTGTGGCTCCAGGGGCCCAGCCTGGAGGGTGTGTGGCCCAAGACTTTGAGGACAGAAGTCTGAAAACACAAACTCAGATTAGGTTTGGGGACGTAGGTATGGCAGGCCCGATCTACAAACCATGAGAAGAACTCTTCAGGATATGAAGAAAGTGCGAGTCTGAGGCGCTTGCTCAGGCTTTTGACTCTGGATTTTGTATCAGCGATGGCCGTGTAATGTCGGGGAGGCCTCATGGGCCATGGACGAATCTTCCTCTCTGAGGATTTGGCCTGATTCCCAATTACTTTTCGTCAATCTGTGGGATGGGAGGACTCATTTCAGTTTTGTTACTTCAGATGTCCCACCAAAAGAGGAATTCCAAAGCCAAGCCGTGGGGAAGATTGAAGGGACAACCCAAACTATGTTTAAAAATTGGGGCCTAGGGGCATGGCAAGCCCAATATGCTATCTCTTCATCATCCAGCCACTGAGTGGCCTTACTTGAGGACTGGGCTCAGCCTGAGCGTCACAATGTGTGTTTGTGACCAATGTGGCCCATGAGCATGGGCGGGGCCTCATGGGCCACACTGGTTTCAACTACACTGAACGTTGGACAACGTGCCAACCACAAGGTTTCTTGCCATGGGGAAGGAGTTCTGATTTCTGCATCACCTTCAACCATGGGCAGTGATTTTAGATAAGGTCTAGGTTCTGAAACCTGAAAACCGAGGTTGGGAAGAGATGAAGACCTAAGGCCATGGCGGCTCGATGTGCTCAGTGTGCGGCCAGCTGTCTGGAAGGGGCCAGGGGGTCCAGGCTCAGGCTGTGTCAGAAAGGGCATTAGTGCCCTGGTCAGCCTATGTATTTGGGGTAAAGCCAGGTCGGTGCAGGTTGATCCTCACTTGGGGTTACTGGGTTGCCCCAGAGGACAATGTTTTTCTTCTGGAGGGCCGGCAGAGTGCTGCACTGTAGTTCTGGATTGCCAAACTGGAGGGCTTGTTGGCCAGGAGTATGACGACAAAAGTCTGAGAACACAAGCTAGGCTTAGGTTTCTGGGTGAGGCCATGGCAGGCACAATCTACAGACCTGAATCGAGATCTCGTGCATCTGAAGTCAGGGCGAGGATCAGACGATCGCTCAGGTTGGAGTTTCTGTCCCTGATGGCCCCTTCATGAATGGGGGGGGGCATCACGAGGCCATGGGTGTTTTCCCACGATGGGAGTTGTGAAAAGCTCCAAACTGCAGAGAGTCTTCTGCAGGACAATTGAGACCTGTTGTTTGGCTCCAGGCCAATGATTCTGAGCAGGGTTCTAAGGATGGATGGCTGGGTATCCCACCTTGCATTCCAATTGTCTCCCAGCAACAAGACAGGTTAGATCTCCTGGATATGTTGGGAGCAACCGAGGACGCTGAGTTGAAATGGACACCCCTGGGGATGGGTCCTAACGTGCTTTTGTGTCTATGGAGACCTTGGAATGAAGCGGTGTCACTGGGGCCCTAAAGGGTTCTCCTAAACAGAGGCTTTGACACAGCTCCAATGTGCAAGTTTCCCATGTGTAGATGAGATGTTTTCTGATGGGTGAGTCAAGAAACAGCTAGATGATGCTTTTGAAATCCAGGAATGTGAGGAGAGATGCCTGGAAACCAAAGCAATGGATCTGATTAGTGCCTAGGGGCCTGTTCTTTCCTTTTTACCTCTGGGCACATCTGTCTATGGGTCTGAGTGCAGGTAGGTGCTCAGTTGGGCTCAGATTGCCCCTGTCTTTCCTGGGAAGCCACCACTATTGAGATGGATCAGGGACTTTGGAGGTTTATAGTATTAGAAGGGTTGTGGCCATTGGAATGGGCACACACAATTCCCTTGGAGAGGGCAAGTACAGTCCTCAGGTTTGGCTCCAGGGGCCTGAGCCTGTAGGTTGTGTAGTCCAGCCCTTTTTGGACAGTTGTCTGAAAACACAAACTCGGCTTATGTTTCAGGTCATAGGTATGGCAGGACTGATCTACAGACCATGAGGAGAACTCTTCGGGATTTGAAAGAAGGGCGAGTGTGAGGCTCCTGCTCAAGTTTTTGTCTCTGGATATCGTGTCACTCATGGTCGTGGAATTTCTGGGTGACTTCATGAAAAATGCACGAGTCTTACTCTCTGGTGGTTTGGCCCCGTCCAAAGAGTTTGGGGTCATTCTGTGGGCTGGAAGAAGTACGTTTTATTTTGTTGTTGTTGTTGTTGTTTTTTTCTTTTTTAACCTCAGGTGTCCCACCAAATGATGGATTCCAGAGTAGAGCCCTGGGGATGGGCGTATGGACAATCAGAAATCTGGTTAAAAATTGGGGCTAGGGACATGTCAAGCCCATTATGACATCTAATGGTCCAGCCACTGAGAGGACTTACTAGAGGACAGGACTCATGCTGAGGGTCACAATGCGTGTGTATGCACTCGTCGCACTCAAGAATGGGCGGGGCTGCAGGGTGAATGCTGGTTTCTCTTACACTGAACGTTGGACAACGTGCCAACCACAAGGGTTCTTGCCATGGGTAAGGAGGAGTTCTGACTTCTGCATCACACTCACCCCTGGGCAGTGATTGGAGATAAGGTCTCGGTTCTGAAGCCTGAAAACTGAGGTAGGAAAGAGATGATGACCTAAGGCCATGGCGGGTTTTATGTGCTCAGTGTGCGGTCAGCTTTCTGGGTGTTGCTCAGGAGGTCCGGGCTCAGGTTGTGTTCGACAGTGCATTAGTGCCCAGGTTAGACTATATAATTTGGGTAAAGTCGAGTTCTGTGTAGGTTTACCCTCATTTAAGGTGCCTGGGCAGCTCATGAGGCAATAATTTTTTTTTCTAGAGGGCAGGCAGAGTGCTGCATTGTGGGTCCGGAATTGCCAAACTTGAGGGCTTCGGGGCCAGGAGTGTGAGGACGGAAGTCTGAGAAGCCAAGCTAGACTTGGGTTTTAGGGCGAGGGCACGGCAGGTACCCCCGGCAGATCTGAACCAATATCTCATGCATCTGAAGTCAGGGCGAGGATCAGACGTTGGCTCAGGTTGGAGTTTCTGAGCATGACGGCCACTTCATGAAGGGAGCGGAATCTCGAGGCCATTGAGGTTTTCCCACGTTGGGAGTTTTGGGATGCCCCCTTCAAGGATTCCTTCTGTGGGACAATTGAGACCTGTTGGACAGCTCCAGGTCATCCCATATGGAATGACTCCATAGCACCGTTTGCAAATGGATGCCTGGGAAGCCCGCCTCGTATTCCAATTGTCTCCTAGCAACAAGACAGTTTAGATCTGATGGCTCTGCCGGAGCAACCGGGGTGGCTGAGTTGAAATGGACTTTCCTGAGGATGGGTCCTAATGTGTTTTTGTGTCCATGAGGGCCTTGGAGTGGGGCGGTGGCACCGGGACCCTGAAGTACTCTCCTAATCTTTGGACATGGCTCCCATGCACAGGTTTCCTTGTGGAGACGAGATGAGTTCTGATGGGTGCCTCAGGAAAACCCCTATGCTCGTATTGGAATCAGGCTTTTGAGGACACATGCCTGTAAACCAAAGCAATGGATCCTATTATGGCCTAGGGTCCTGTCTGGTTCAATCTTCTTCTCTGGGGACATCCATCTATGGTATGAGTGGAGGTCGATTATCAGCTGGTGTCAGACAGCCCTTGTTTGTTCCGGGAGACCTACACCATTGGGATGGCCTCAGGGACTTTGGAGGTTTCTCCTAATTAGTACGATTTTGGACCATGGAATGGGCAGAATTCCCATGGATTGGTAGGCACAGTCTTAATGTGTGGCTCCAGGGGCCCAGCCTGGAGGGTGTGGGGCCCAAGACTTTGAGGAAGAAGTCTGAAAACACAAACTCAGCTTAGGTTTGGGGACGTAGGTATGGCAGCCCGATCTACAAACCATGAGAAGAACTCTTCAGGATATGAAGAAAGTGCGAGTCTGAGGTGCTTGCTCAGGCTTTTGTCTCTGGATTTTGTATCAGCGATGGCCGTGGAATGTCGGGGAGGCCTCATGGGCCATGGACGAATCTTCCTCTCTGAGGATTTGGCCCGATTCCCAATTGCTTTTCGTCAATCTGTGGGATGGGAGGACTCATTTCAGTTTAGTAACTTCAGGTGTCCCACCAAAAGAGGAATTCCAATGCCAAGCCGTGGGGAAGACTGAAGGGACAACCCAAACTATGTTTAAAAATTGGGGCCTAGGGGCATGGCAAGCCCAATATGCTATCTCTTCATCCAGCCACTGAGTGGCCTTACTTAAGGACTGGGCTCAGCCTGAGCGTCACAATGTGTGTTTGTGACCAATGTGGCCCATGAGCATGGGCGGGGCCTCATGGGCCACACTGGTTTCAACTACACTGAACGTTGGACAACATGCCAACCACAAGGTTTCTTGCCATGGGGAAGGAGTTCTGATTTCTGCATCACCTTCAACCCTGGGCAGTGATTGGAGATAAGGTCTAGGTTCTGAAACCTGAAAACCGAGGTTGGGAAGAGATGAAGACCTAAGGCCATGGCGGCTCGATGTGCTCAGTGTGTGGCCAGCTGTCTGGGAGGGTCCAAGGGCTCCAGGCTCAGGCTGTGTCAGAAAGGGCATTAGTGTCTGGTCAGCCTATGTATTTGGGGTAAAGCCAAGGTCGGTGCAGGTTGATCCTCATTTGGGGTTACTGGGTTGCCCCAGAGGACAATGTTTTTCTTCTGGAGGGCCGGCAGAGTGCTGCATTGTAGTTCTGGATTGCCAAACTGGAGGGCTTGTGGGCCAGTAGTCTGACGACAAAAGTCTGAGAACACAAGCTAGGCTTAGGTTTCTGGGTGAGGCCATGGCAGGCACAATCTACAGACCTGAATCGAGATCTCGTGCATCTGAAGTCAGGGCGAGGATCAGACGATCGCTCAGGTTGGAGTTTCTGTCCCTGATGGCCCCTTCATGAATGGGGGGTGGGGGCATCACGAGGCCATGGGTGTTTTCCCACGATGGGAGTTGTGAAAAGCTCCAAACTGCAGAGAGTCTTCTGCAGGACAATTGAGACCTGTTGTTTGGCTCCAGGCCAATGATTCTGAGCAGGGTTCTAAGGATGGATGGCTGGGTATCCCACCTCGCATTCCAATTGTCTCCCAGCAACAAGACAGGTTAGATCTCCTGGATCTGTGGGGAGCAACCGAGGACGCTGAGTTGAAATGGACACCCCTGGGGATGGGTCCTAACGTGCTTTTGTGTCTATGGAGACCTTGGAATGAAGCGGTGGCACTGGGGCCCTAAAGGGTTCTCCTAAACAGAGGCTTTGACACAGCTCCAATGTGCCAGTTTCCCATGTGTAGATGAAATGTTTTCTGATGGGTGAGTCAAGAAACAGCTAGATGATGCTTTTGAAAACCAGGAATGTGAGGAGAGATGCCAGGAAACCAAAGCAATGGATCTAATTAGTGCCTAGGGGCCTGTTCTTTCCTTTTTACCACTGGGGACATCTGTCTATGGGTCTGAGAGCAGGTAGGTGCTCAGTTGGGCTCAGATTGCCCCTGTTTTTCCTGGGAAGCCACCACTATTGAGATGGATCAGGGATTTGGAGGTTTATCCTATTAGAAGTGTTGTGGCCATTGGAATGGGCACACACAATTCCCTTGGAGAGGGCAAGTACAGTCCTCAGGTTTGGCTCCAGGGGCCTGAGCCTGTAGGTTGTGTAGGCCAGGGCTGTTTGTACAGTTGTCTGAAAACACAAACTCGGCTTATGTTTCGTGTCATAGGTATGGCAGGACTGATCTACAGACCATGAGGAGAACTCTTCGGGATTTGAAAGAAGGGCGAGTGTGAGGCTCCTGCTCAAGTTTTTGTCTCTGGATATCGTGTCACTCATGGTCGTGCAATTTCTGGGTGACTTCATGGGAAATGGACGAGTCTTACTCTCTGCTGGTTTGGCCCCGTCCAAAGAGTTTGGGGTCATTCTGTGGGCTGGAAGAAGTCCGTTTTTTTTTTTTTGTTGTTGTTGTTGTTGTTGTTTTCTTTTTTAACCTCAGGTGTCCCACCAAATGATGGATTCCAGAGTAGAGCCCTGGGGAGGGTCGACTGGACAATCAGAAATCTGGTTAAAAATTGGGGCCTAGGGACATGTCAAGCCCATTATGACATCTAATGGTCCAGCCACTGAGAGGACTTACTAGAGGACAGGACTCATGCTGAGGGTCACAATGCGTGTGTATGCCCTCGTCGCACTCAAGAATGGGCGGGGCCTCAGGGTGAATGCTGGTTTCTCCTACACAGAACGTTGGACAACGTGCCAACCACAAGGGTTCTTGCCATGGGTAAGGAGGAGTTCTGACTTCTGCATCACACTCACCCCTGGGCAGTGATTGGAGATAAGGTCTCGGTTCTGAAGCCTGAATACTGAGGTAGGGAAGAGATGATGACCTAAGGCCATGGCGGGTTTTATGTGCTCAGTGTGCGGTCAGCTTTCTGGGTGTTGCTCAGGAGGTCCGGGCTCAGGTTGTGTTCGACAGTGCATTAGTGCCCAGGTTAGACTATATAATTTGGGTAAAGTCGAGTTCTGTGTAGGTTTACCCTCATTTAAGGTGCCTGGGCAGCTCATGAGGCAATAATTTTTTTTCTAGAGGGCAGGCAGAGTGCTGCATTGTGGGTCCGGAATTGCCAAACTTGAGGGCTTCGGGGCCAGGAGTGTGAGGACGGAAGTCTGAGAAGACAAGCTAGACTTGGGTTTCAGGGCGAGGGCACGGCAGGTACCCCCTGAAGATCTGAACCAATATCTCATGCATCTGAAGTCAGGGCGAGGATCAGACGTTGGCTCAGGTTGGAGTTTCTGAGCATGACGGCCGCTTCATGAAGGGAGCGGAATCTCGATGCCATTGAGGTTTTCCCACGTTGGGAGTTGTGGGATGCCCCCTTCAAGGATTCCTTCTGCGGGACAATTGAGACCTGTTGGACAGCTCCAGGACATCCCATATGGAATGACTCCAGAGCACCGTTCGCGGATGGATGCCTGGGAAGCCCGCCTCGCATTCCAATTGTCTCCTAGCAACAAGACAGTTTAGATATGATGGCTCTGCCGGAGCAACCGGGGTGACTGAGTTGAAATGGACTTTCCTGAGGATGGGTCCTAATGTGTTTTTGTGTCCATGAGGGCCTTGGAATGGGGCGGTGGCACCGGGACCCTGAAGTACTCTCCTAAGCTTTGGACATGGCTCCCATGCACAGGTTTCCTTGTGGAGACGAGATGAGTTCTGATGGGTGCCTCAGGAAAACCCCTATGCTCGTATTGGAATCAGGCTTTTGAGGACACATGCCTGTAACCCAAAGCAATGGATCCTATTATGGCCTAGGGTCCTGTCTGGTTCAATCTTATTCTCTGAGGACATCCATCTATGGTATGAGTGAAGGTCGATTATCAGCTGGTGTCAAACAGCCCTTGTTTGTTCCGGGCGACCTACACTATTTAGATGGCCTCAGGGACTTTGGAGGTTTCTCCTAATTTGTACGATTTTGGACCATGGAATGGGCAGAATTCCCATGGATTGGTAGGCACAGTCCTAATGTGTGGCTCCAGGGGCCCAGCCTGGAGGGTGTGTGGCCCAAGTCTTTGAGGACAGAAGTCTGAAAACACAAACTCAGCTTAGGTTTGGTGACGTAGGTATGGCAGGCCCGATCTACAAACCATGAGAAGAACTCTTCAGGATATGAAGAAAGTGCGAGTCTGAGGCACTTGCTCAGGCTTTTGTCTCTGGATTTTGTATCAGCGATGGCCTTGGAATGTCGGGGAGACCTCATGGGCTATGGATGAATCTTCCTCTCTGAGGATTTGGCCCGATAACCAATTGCTTTTCCTCAATCTGTGTGATGGGAGGACTCATTTCAGGTTTGTTACCTCAGGTGTCCCACCAAAAGAGGAATTCCAAAGCAAAGCCGTGGGGAATACTGAAGGGACAACCCGAACTATGGTTCAAAATTGGGGCCTAGGGGCATGGCAAGCCCAATATGCTATCTCTTCATCCAGGCACTGAGTGGCCTTACTTGAGGACTGGACTCCGCCTGAGAGTCACAATGTGTGTTTGTGACCAATGTGGCCCGCGAGCATGGGCGGGGTCTCATGAGCCACACTCTTTTCAACGACACAGAACGTTGGACAACATGCCAACGACAAGGTTTCTCGCCATGAGGAAGGAGTTCTGATTTCTGCATCACCTTCAACCCTGGGCAGTGATTGGAGATAAGGTCTAGGTTCTGAAACCTGAATACCGAGGTTGGGAAGAGCTGACGACCTAAGGCCATGGTGGCTCAATGTCCTCAGTGTGCGGCCAGCTGTCTGGGAGGGTCCAGCGGGTCCATGCTCAGGCTGTGTCAGAAAGGGCATTAGTGCCCTGGTCAGCCTATGTATTGGGGGTACAGCCAAGGTCGGTGCAGTTTGATCCTCATTTGGGGTTACTGGGTAGCCCCCGAGGACAATGCTTTTCTTCTGGAGGGCCAGCAGAGTGCTGCATTATAGTTCTGGATTGCAAACTGGAGGGCTTGTGGGCCAGGAGTCTGACGACAAAAGTCTGGGAACACAAGCCAGGCTTAGGTTTCTGGGTGAGGCCATGGCAAGCACAATCTACAGACTTGAATCGACATCTCGTGCATCTGAAGTCAGGGCGAGGATCAGACGATCGCTCAGGTTGGAGTTTCTGTCCCTGATGGCCCCTTCATGAATGGGGGGGCATCACGAGGCCATGGGTGTTTTCCCACGATGGGAGTTGTGAGAAGCTCCAAACTGCAGAGAGTCTTCTGCAGGACAATTGAGACCTGTTGTTTGGCTCCAGGCCAATGATTCTGAGCAGGGTTCCAAGGATGGATGGCGGGGTAGCCCACCTCACATTCCAATTGTCTCCTAGGAACCAGACAGGTTAAATCTCCTGGATCTGTGGGGAGCAACCGAGGACGCTGAGTTGAAATGGACACCCCTGGGGATGGGTCCTAACGTGCTTTTGTGTCTATGGAGACCTTGGAATAAAGCGGTGGCACTGGAGCCCTAAAGGGTTCTCCTAAACAGAGGCTTTGACACAGCTCCAACGTGCAAGTTTCCCATGTGTAGATGAGATGTTTTCTGATGGGTGAGTCAAGAACCAGCTATATGCTGCTTTTGAAATCCAGGCCTCTGAGGAGAGATGCCTGGAAACCAAAGCAATGGATCTGATAAGTGCCTAGGGGCCTGTTCTTTCCTTTTTAACTCTGGGGACATCTGTCTATGGGTCTGAGTGCAGGTAGGTGCTCAGTTGGGCTCAGATTGCCCCTGTCTTTCCTGGGAAGCCACCACTATTGAGATGGATCAGGGACTTTGGATGTTTATGCTATTAGAAGGGTTGTGGCCATTGGAGTGGGCACACACAATTCCCTTGGAGAGGGCAAGTACAGTCCTCAGGTTTGGCTCCAGGGGCCTGATCCTGTAGGTTGTGTAGGCCAGGGCTGTTTGGACAGTTGTCTGAAAACACAAACTCGGCTTATGTTTCGGGTCATAGGTATGGCAGGACTGATCTACAGACCATGAGGAGAACTCTTCGGGATTTGAAAGAAGGGCGAGTGTGAGGCTCCTGCTCAAGTTTTTGTCTCTGGATATCGTGTCACTCATGGTCGTTGAATTTCTGGGTGACTTCATGGGTATAATTTGGGTAGAGTCGAGGATTTGGCCCGATTCCTAATTGCTTTTCGTCAATCTGTGGGATGGGAGGACTCATTTCAGGTTTGTTACCTCAGGTGACCCACCAAAAGAGGAATTCCAAAGCCAAGCCGTGGGGAAGACTGAAGGGACAACCCGAACTATGGTTAAAAATTGGGGCCTAGAGGAATGGCAAGCCCAATATGCTATCTCTTGATCCAGCCACTGAGTGGTCTTACTTGAGGACTGGGCTAGCCTGAGCGTCACAATGTGTGTTTGTGAAGAATGTGGCCCGCGAGCATGGGCGGGGCCTCATGGGCCACACTGGTTTCAACTACACTGAACGTTGGACAACATGCCAACCACGAGGTTTCTTGCCATGGGAAAGGAGTACTGATTTCTGCATCACCTTCAACCCTGGGCAGTGATTGGAGATAAGGTCTAGGTTCTGAAACCTGACAACCGAGGTTGGGAAGAGATGACGACCTAAGGCCACGGAGGTTCGATGTGCTCAGTGTGCGGCCAGCTGTCTGGGACGGGCCAGGGAGTCCAGGCTCAGGCTGTCAGAAAGGGCATTAGTGCCCTGGTCAGCCTATGTATTTGGGGTACAGCCAAGGTCGGTGCAGTTTGATCCTCATTTGGGGTTACTGGGTAGCCCCAGAGGACAATGATTTTCTTCTGGAGGGCCGGCAAGTGCTGCATTGTAGTTCTGGATTGCCAAACTGGAGGGCTTGTGGGCCATTAGTCTGACGACAAAAGTCTGAGAACACAAGCAGGCTTAGGTTTCTGGGTGAGGCCATGGCAGGCACAATCTACAGACCTGAATCGAGATCTCGTGCATCTGAAGTCAGGGCGAGGATCAGACGATCGCTCAGGTTGGAGTTTCTGTCCCTGATGGCCCCTTCATGAATGGGGGGGGCCATCACGAGGCCATGGGTGTTTTCCCACTATGGGAGTTGTGAGAAGCTCCAAACTGCAGAGAGTCTTCTGCAGGACAATTGAGACCTGTAGTTTGGCTCCAGGCCAATGATTCTGAGCAGGGTTCTAAGGATGGATGGCTGGGTAGCCCACCTCGCATTCCAATTGTCTCCTAGCAACGAGACAGGTTAGATCTCCTGGATCTGTGGGCAACTACCGAGGATGCTGAGTTGAAATGGATACCTCTGGGGATGGTCCGAATGTGCTTTTGTGTCTATGGAGACATTGGATTGAAGCGGTGGCACTGGGGCCATAAAGGGTTCTCCTAAACAGAGGCTTTGACACAGCTCCAACGTGCAAGTTTCCCATGTGTAGATGAGATTTTTTCTGATGGGTGAATCAAGAAACAGCTATATGCTGCTTTTGAAATCCAGGCTCTGAGGAGAGATGCCTGGAAACCAAGGCAATCGATCTCATTAGTGCCTAGGGGCCTGCTCTTTCCTTTTTACCTCTGGGGACATCTGTCTATGGGTCTGAGTGCAGGTAGGTGCTCATTTGGGCTCAGATTGCCCCTGTTTTTCCTGGGAAGCCACCACTTTTGAGATGGATCAGGGATTTTGGAGGTTTATCCTATTAGAAGGGTTGTGGCCATTGGAATGGGCACACACAATTCCCTTGGAGAAGGCAAGTACAGTCCTCAGGTTTTGCTCCAGGGGCCTGAGCCTGTAGGTTGTGTAGGCCAGGGCTGTTTAGACAGTTGTCTGAAAACAAACTCAGCTTAGGTTTGGGGACGTAGGTATGGCAGGCCCGAACTACAAACCATGAGAAGAACTCTTCAGGATATGAAGAAAGTGCGAGTCTGAGTCGCTTGCTCAGGCTTTTGTCTCTGGATTTTGTATCAGCGATGGCCGTGGAATGTCGGGGAGGCCTCATGGGCCATGGACGAATCTTCCTCTCTGAGGATTTGGCCCGATTCCCAATTGCTTTTCGTCAATCTGTGGGATGGGAGGACTCATTTCAGTTTTGTTACCACAGGTGTCCCACCAAAAGAGGAATTCCAAAGCCAAGCCGTGGGGAAGACTGAAGGGACAACCCGAACTATGGTTAAAAATTGGGGCCTAGGGGCATGGCAAGCCCAATATGCTATCTCTTCATCCAGCCACTGAGTGTCCTTACTTGAGGACTGGGCTCAGCCTGAGGGTCACAGGGTATGTTTGTGAGCAATGTGGCCCGCGAGCATGGGCGGGGCCTCATGGGCCACACTGGTTTCAACTACACTGAACGTTGGACAACATGCCAACCACAAGGTTTCTTGCCATGGGGAAGGAGTTCTGATTTCTGCATCACCTTCAACCCTGGGCAGTGATTGGAGATAAGGTCTAGGTTCTGAAACCTGAAAACCGAGGTTGGGAAGAGATGATGACCTAAGGCCATGGCGGCCTGATGTGCTCAGTGTGCGGACAGCTCTCTGGGAGGGGCCAGGGGGTCCAGGCTCAGGCTGTGTCAGAAAGGGCATTAGTGCCCTGGTCAGCCTATGTATTTGGGGTACAGCCAAGGTCGGTGCAGGTTGATCCTCATTTGGGGTTACTGGGTAGCCCCAGAGGACAATGTTTTTCTTCTGGAGGGCAGGCAGAGTGCTGCATTATAGTTCTGGATTGCCAACCTGGAGGGCTTGTGGGCCAGTAGTCTGACGACAAAAGTCTGAGAACACAAGCTAGGCTTAGGTTTCTTGGTTAGGCCATGGCAGGCACATTCTACAGACCTGAATCGATATCTCGTGCATCTGAAGTCAGGGCGAGGATCAAACGATCGCTCAGTTTGGAGTTTCTGTCCCTGATGGCCCCTTCATGAATGGGGGGGCATTACGAGGCCATGGGGATTTTCCCAATGGGAGTTGTGAGAAGCTCCAAACTGCAGAGTGTCTTCTGCAGGACAATTGGGACCTGTTGTTTGGCTCCTGGCCAATGATTCTGAGAAGGGTTCTAAAAATGGATGGCTGGGTAGCCCACCTCGCATTCCAATTGTCTCCTAACAATAAGACAGTTTAGATCTCCTGGATCTGTGGGGAGCAACCGAGGACGCTGAGTTGAAATGTACACCCCTGGGGATGGGTCCTAATGTGCTTTTGTGTCTATGGAGACCTTAGAATGAAGCGGTGTCACTGGGGCCCTAAAGGGTTCTCCTAAACAGAGGCTTTGACACAGCTCCAACGTGCAAGTTTCCCATGTGTAGATGAGATGTTTTCTGATGGGTGAGTCAAGAAACAGCTATATGCTGCTTTTGAAATCCAGGCCTCTGAGGAGAGATGCCTGGAAACCAAAGCAATGGATCTGATTAGTGCCTAGGGGCCTGTTCTTTCCTTCATACCTCTGGGGACATCTGTCTATGGGTCTGAGTGCAGGTAGGTGCTCAGTTGGGCTCAGATTGCCCCTGTTTTTCCTGGGAAGCCACCACTATTGAGATGGATCAGGGACTTTGGAGGTTTATCCTATTAGAAGGGTTGTTGCCATTGGAATGGGCACACACAAATCCCTTGGAGAGGGCAAGTTCAGTCCTCAGGTTTGGCTCCAGGAGCCTGAGCCTGTAGGTTGTGTAGGCCAGGGCTGTATGGACAGTTGTCTGAAAACACAAACTCGGCTTATGTTTCGGGTCAAAGGTATGGCAGGACTGATCTACAGACCATGAGGAGAACTCTTCGGATTTGAAAGAAGGGCGATGTGAGGCTCCTGCGCAAGTTTTTGTCTCTAGATATCGAGTCACTCCTGGTTTGTAATTTCTGGGTGACTTTATGGGAAATGGACGAGTCTTACTCTCTGGTGGTTTGGCCCTGTCCAAAGAGTTTGGGGTCATTCTGTGGGCTGGAAGAAGTCCGTTTTTTTTGTTGTTGTTGTTGTTTTCTTTTTTATCCTCAGGTGTCCCACCAAATGAGGGATTCCAGAGTAGAGCCCTGGGGAGGGGCGACTGGACAATCAGAAATCTGGTTAAAAATTGGGGCCTAGGGACATGTCAAGCCCATTATGACATCTAATGGTCCAGCCTAGGAGAGGACTTACTAGAGGACAGGACTCATGCTGAGGGTCACAATGCGTGTGTATGCACTCGTCGCACTAAAGAATGGGCGGGGCCGCAGGGTGAATGCTGGTTTCTCCTACACTGAACGTTGGACAACGTGCCAACCACAAGGGTTCTTGCCATGGGTAAGGAGGAGTCCTGATTTCTGCATCACACTCACCCCTTGGCAGTGATTGGAGATAAGGTCTCGGTTCTGAAGCCTGAAAACTGAGGTAGGGAAGAGATGATGACCTAAGGCCATGGCGGGTTTTAAGTGCTCAGTGTGGGGTCAGCTTTCTGGGTGATGGTCAGGAGGTCCCGGCTCAGGTTGTGTTCGACAGTGCATTAGTGCCCAGGTTAGACTATATAATTTGGGTAAAGTCGAGTGCTGTGTAGGTTTATCCTCATTTAAGGTGCCTGGGCAGCTCATGAGGCAATAATTTTTTTTCTAGAGGGCAGGCAGAGTGCTGCATTGTGGGTCAGGATTTGCCAAACTTGAGGGCTTCGGCTTCAGGTGTGTGAGGACGGAAGTCTGAGAAGACAAGCTAGTCTTGGGTTTCAGGGCGAGGGCACGGCAGGTACCCCCTGCAGATCTGAACAAATATCTCATGCATCTGAAGTCAGGCCGATGATCAGACGTTGGCTCAGTTGGGAGTTACTGAGTATGACGGCCGTTTCATGAAGGAGCGGAATCTCGAGGCCATTGAGGTTTTCCCATTTTGGGAGTTTTGGGATGCCCCCTTCAAGGATTCCTTCTGCGGGACAATTGAGACCTGTTGGACAGCTACAGGACATCCCATATGGAATGACTCCAGAGCACCGTTTGCTGATAGATGCCTGGGAAGCCCGCCTCGCATTCCAATTGTCTCCTAGCAACAAGACAGTTTAGATATGATGGCTCTGCGGGAGCAAACGGGGTGGCTGAGTTGAAATGGACTTTCCTGAGGATGGGTCCTAATGTGTTTTTGTGTCCCTGAGTGCCTTGGAATGGGGCGGTGGCACCGGGACCCTGAAGTACTCTCCTAAGATTTGGACATGGCTCCATGCACAGGTTTCCTTGTGGAGACGAGTTGAGTTCTGATGGGTGCCTCATGAAAACCCCTATGCTCGTATTGGAATCAGGAATTTGAGGACACATGCCTGTAACCCAAAGCAATGGATCCTATTATGGACTAGGGTCCTGTCTGGTTCAATCTTCTTCTCTGTGGACATGCATCTATGGTATGAGTGGAGGTCGATTATCAGCTGGTCTCAGACAACCCTTGTTTGTTCCGGACGACCAAATCTATTGGGATTGCCTCAGGGAATTTGGAGGTTTCTCCTAATTTGTACGATTTTGGATCATGGAATGGGCAGAATTCCCATGGATTGGTAGGCACAGTCCTAATGTGTGGCTCCAGGGGCCCAGCCTGGAGGGTGTGTGGCCCAAGACTTTGAGGACAGAAGTCTGAAAACACAAACTCAGCTTAGGTTTGGGGACGTAGGTATGGCAGGCCCGATCTACAAACCATGAGAAGAACTCTTCAGGATATGAAGAAAGTGCGAGTCTGAGGCGCTTGCTCAGGCTTTTGTCTCTGGATTTTGTATCAGCGATGGCCGTGGAATGTCGGGGAGGCCTCATGGGCCATGGACGAATCTTCCTATCTGAGGATTTGGCCCGATTCCCAATTGCTTTTCGTCAATCTGTGGGATGGGAGGACTCATTTCAGTTTTGTTACCTCAGGTGTCCCACCAAAAGAGGAATTCCAAAGCCAAGCCGTGGGGAAGACTGCAGGGACACCCCGAACTATGGTTAAAAATTGGGGCCTAGGGGCATGGCAAGCCCAATATGCTATCTCTTCATCCAGCCACTGAGTGTCCTTACTTGATGACTGGGCTCAGCCTGAGGGTCACAATGTGTGTTTGTGACCAATGTGGCCCGCGAGCATGGGCGGGGCCTCATGGGCCACAGTGGTTTCAACTACACTGAACGTTGGACAACATGCCAACCACAAGGTTTCTTGCCATGGGGAAGGAGTTCTGATTTCTGCATCACCTTCAACCCTGGGCAGTGATTGGAGATAAGGTCTAGGTTCTGAAATTTGAAAACCGAGGTTGGGAAGAGATGACGACTTACGGCCACGGCGACTCGAAGATTCAGTGTGCGGCCAGCTGTCTTGGAGGGGCCAGGGGGTCCAGGCTCAGGCTGCGTCAGAAAGGGCATTAGTGCCCTGGTCAGCCTATGTATTTGGGGTACAGCCAAGGTCGGTGCAGGTTGATCCTCATTTGGGGTTACTGGGTAGCCCCAGAGGACAATGATTTTCTTCTGGAGGGCAGGCAGAGTGCTGCATTATAGTTCTGGATTGCCCACCTGGAGGGCTTGTGGGCCAGTAGTCTGACGACAAAAGTCTGAGAACACAAGCTAGGCTTAGGCTTCGGGGTGAGGCCATGGCAGGCGAAATCTACAGACCTGATTCGAGATCTCGTGCATCTGAAGTCAGGGCGAGGATCAGACGATCGCTCAGGTTGGAGTTTCTGTCCCTGATGGCCCTTTCATGAATGGGGGGGGGCATCACGAGGCCATGGGGGTTTTCCCAAGATGGGAGTTATGAGAAGCTCCAAACAGCAGAGAGTCTTCTGCAGGACAATTGAGACCTGTTGTTTGGCTCCAGGCCAATGATTCTGAGCAGGGTTCTAAGGATGGATGGCTGGGTAGCCCACCTCGCATTCCAATTGTCTCCTAGCAACAAGACAGGTTAGATCTCCTGGATCTGTGGGGAGCAACTGAGGACGCTGAGTTGAAATGGACACCCCTGGGGATGGGTCCTAACGTGCTTTTGTGTCTATGGAGACCTTGGAATAAAGCGGTGGCACCGGGGCCCTAAAGGGTTCTCCTAAACAGAGGCTTTGACACAGCTCCAACGTGCAAGTTTCCCATGTGTAGATGAGATATTTTCTGATGGGTGAGTCATAAAACAGCTATATGCTGCTTTTGAAATCCAGGCCTCTGAGGAGAGATGCCTGGAAACCAAAGCAATGGATCTGATTAGTGCCTAGGGGCCTGTTCTTTCCTTTTTACCTCTGGGGACATCTGTCTATGGGTCTGAGTGCAGGTAGGTGCTCAGTTGGGCTCAGATTGCCCCTGTCTTTCCTGGGAAGCCACCACTATTGAGATGGATCAGGGACTTTGGAGGTTTATCCTATTAGAAGGGTTGTGGCCATTGGAATGGGCACACACAATTCCCTTGGAGAGGGCAAGTACAGTCCTCAGGTTTGGCTCCAGGGGCCTGAGCCTGTAGGTTGTGTAGGCCAGGGCTGTTTGGACAGTTGTCTGAAAACACAAACTCGGCTTATGTTTCGGGTCATAGGTATGGCATGACTGATCTACAGACCATGAGGAGAAACCTTCGGGATTTGAAAGAAGGGCGAGTGTGAGGCTCCTGCTCAAGTTTTTGTCTCTGGATATCGTGTCACTCATGGTCGTGGAATTTCTGGGTGACTTCATGGGAAATGGACGAGTCTTACTCTCTGGTGGTTTGGCCCCGTCCAAAGAGTTTGGGTTCATTCTGTGGGCTGGAAGAAGTCCGTTTTTATTGTTGTTGTTGTTGTTTTCTTTTTTAACCACAGGTGTCCCACCAAATGAGGGATTCCAGAGTAGAGCCCTGGGGAGGGGCGACTGGACAATAAGAAATCTGGTTAAAAATTGGGGCCTAGGGACATGTCAAGCCCATTATGACATCTAAAGGTCCAGGCACTGAGAGGACTTACTAGAGGACAGGACTCATGCTGAGGGTCACAATGCGTGTGTATGCCCTCGTAACACTCAAGAATGGGCGGGGCCTCAGGGTGAATGCTGGTTTCTCCAAAACTGAACGTTGAACAACGTGCCAACCACAAGGATTCTTGCCATGGGTAAAGAGGAGTTCTGATTTCTGCATCACACTCACCCCTGGGCAGTGATTGGAGATAAGGTCTCGTTCTGAAGCCTGAAAACTGAGGTAGGGAAGAGATGATGAGCTAAGGCCATGGCGGGTTTTATGTGCTCAGTGTGCGGTCAGCTTTCTGGGTGTTGGTCAGGAGGTCCGTGCTCAGGTTGTGTTCGACAGTGCATTAGTGCCCAGGTTAGACTATATAATTTGGGTAAAGTCGAGTGCTGTGTAGGTTTACCCTCATTTAAGGTGCCTGGGCAGCTCATGAGGCAATAATTTTTTTTCTAGAGGGCAGGCAGAATGCTGCATTGTGGGTCCGGAATTGCCAAACTTGAGGGCTTCGGGGCCAGGAGTGTGAGGACGGAAGTCTGAGAAGACAAGCTAGACTTGGGTTTCGGGGGGGCATGGCAGGTACCCCCTGCATATCTGAACCAATATCTCATCCATGTGAAGTCAGGGCGAGGATCAGACGTTGGCTCAGGTGGGAGTTTCTGAGCATGACGGCCGCTTCATGAAGGGAGCAGAATCTCGAGGCCATTGAGGATTTCCCACGTTGGGAGTTGTGGGATGCCCCCTTCAAGGATTCCTTCTGCGGGACAATTGAGACCTTTTGGACAGCTCCAGGACATTCCATATGGAATGACTCCATAGCACCGTTCGCGGATGGATGCCTGGGAAGCCGGCCTCGCATTCCAATTTTCTCCTAGCAACAAGACAGTTTAGATCTGATGGCTCTGCCTGAGCAACCGGGGTGGCTGAGTTGAAATGGACTTTCCTGAGGATGGGTCCTAATGTGCTTTTGTGTCAATGAGTGCCTTGGAATGGGGCGGTGGCACCGGGACCCTGAAGTACTCTCCTAAGCTTTGGACATGGCTCCCATGCACAGGTTTCCTTGTGGAGACGAGATGAGTTCTGATGGGTGCCTCAGGAAAACCCCTATGCTCGTATTGGAATCAGGCTTTTGAGGACACATGCCTGTAACCCAAAGCAATGGATCCTATTATGGCCTAGGGTCCTGTCTGGTTCAATCTTCTTCTCTGGGGACGTCCATCTATGGTATGAGTGGAGATCGATTATCAGCTGGCGTTAGACAGCCCTTGTTTGTTCAGGGCGACCAAATCTATTGGGATGGCCTCAGGGACTTTGGAGGTTTCTCCTAATTAGTACGATTTTGGTCCAAGGAATGGGCAGAATTCCCATGGATTGGTAGGCACAGTCCTAATGTGTGGCTCCAGGGGCCCAGCCTGGAGGGCGTGTGGCCCAAGACTTTGAGGACAGAAGTCTGAAAACACAAACTCAGCTTAGGTTTGGGGACGTAGGTATGGCAGGCCCGATCACCAAACCATGAGAAGAACTCTTCAGGATACGAAGAAAGTGCGAGTCTGAGGTGCTTGCTCAGGCTTTTGTCTCTGGATTTTGAATCAGCGATGGCCGTGGAATGTCGGGGAGGCCTCATGGGCCATGGACGAATCTTCCTCTCTGAGGATTTGGCCTGATTCCCAATTTCTTTTCGTCAATCTGTGGGATGGGAGGACTCCTTTCAGTTTTGTTACCTCAGATGTCCCACCAAAAGAGGAATTCCAAAGCCTAGCCGTGGGGAAGACTGAAGGGACAACCCGAACTATGGTTAAAAATTGGGGCCTAGGGGCATGGCAAGCCCAATATGCTATCTCTTCATCCAGCCACTGAGTGACCTTACTTGAGGACTGGGCTCAGCCTGAGGGTCACAATGTGTGTTTGTGACCAATGTGGCCCGCCAGCATGGGCGGGGCCTCATGGGCCACACTGGTTTCAACTACACTGAACGTTGGACAACATGCCAACCACAAGGTTTTTTCCCATGGGGGGAAAGAGTTCTGATTTCTGCATCACCTTCTACCCTAGGCAGTGATTGGAGATAAGGTCTAGGTTCTGAAACCTGAAAACCGATGTTGGGAAGAGATGACGACCTAAGGCCATGGCGGCTCGATGAGCTCAGTGTGCGGCCAGCTGTCTGGGAGGGTCCACGGGGTCCAGGCTCAGGCTGTGTCAGAAAGGGCATTATTGCCCTGGTCAGGCTAAGTATTTGGGGTACAGCCAAGGTCGGTGCAGGTTGATTCTCATTTGGGGTTACTGGGTAGCCCCAGAGGAAAATGTTTTTCTTCTGGAGGGCCGGCAGAGTGCTGCATTGTAGTTCTGGATTGCCAAACTGGAGGGCTTGTGGGCCAGTAGTCTGACGACAAAAGTCTGAGAACACAAGCTAGGCTTAGGTTTCTGGGTGAGGCCATGGCAGGCACAATCTACAGACCTGAATCGAGATCTCGTGCATCTGAAGTCAGGGCGAGGATCAGACGATCGCTCAGGTTGGAGTTTCTGTCCCTGATGGCCCCTTCATGAATGGGGGGGGCCATCACGAGGACATGGGTGTTTTCCCACGATGGGAGTTGTGAGAAGCTCCAAACTGCAGAGAGTCTTCTGCAGGACAATTGAGACCTGTTGTTTGGCTCCACGCCAATGATTCTGAGCAGGGTTCTAAGGATGGATGGCTGGGTATCCCACCTCGCATTCCAATTGTCTCCTAGCAACAAGACAGGTTAGATCTCCTGGATCTGTGGGGAGCAACCGAGGACACTGAGTTGAAATGGACACCCCTGGGGATGGGTCCTAACGTGCTTTTGTGTTATGGAGACTTTGGAATGAAGCGGTGGCACTGGGGCCCTAGAGGTTTCTCCTAAACAGAAGCTTTGACACAGCTCCAACGTGCAAGTTTCCCATGTGTAGATGAGATGTTTTCTGATGGGTGAGTCAAAAAACAGCTATATGCTGCTTTTGAAATCCAGGAATGTGAGGAGAGATGCCTGGAAAACAAAGCAATGGATCTGATTTGTGCCTAGGGGCCTGTTCTTTCCTTTTTACCTCTGGGGACATCTGTCTATGGGTCTGAGTGCAGGTAGGTGCTCAGTTGGGCTCAGATTGCCCCTGTTTTTCCTGGGAAGCCACCACTATTGAGATGGATCAGGGACTTTCGAGGTTTATCCTATTAGAAGGGCTGTGGCCATTGGAATGGGCACACACAATTCCCTTGTAGAGGGCAAGTACAGTCCTCAGGTTTGGCTCCAGGGGCCTGAGCCTGTAGGTTGTGTAGGCCAGGGCTGTTTGGACAGTTGTCTGAAAACACAAACTCGGCTTATGTTTCGGGTCATAGGTATGGCATGACTGATCTACAGACCATGAGGAGAACCCTTCTGGATTTGAAAGAAGGGCGAGTGTGAGGCTCCTGCTCAAGTTTTTGTCTCTGGATATCGTGTCACTCATGGTCGTGGAATTTCTGGGTGACTTCATGGGAAATGGACGAGTCTTACTCTCTGGTGGTTTGGCCCCGTCCAAAGAGTTTGGGTTCATTCTGTGGGCTGGAAGAAGTCCGTTTTTGTTGTTGTTGTTGTTGTTTTCTTTTTTAACCTCAGGTGTCCCACCAAATGAGGGATTCCAGAATAGAGCCCTGGGGAGGGGCGACTGGACAATAAGAAATCTGGTTAAAAATTGGGGCCTAGGGACATGTCAAGCCCATTATGACATCTAAAGGTCCAGGCACTGAGAGGACTTACTAGAGGACAGGACTCATGCTGAGGTTCACAATGCGTGTGTATGCCCTCGTAACACTCAAGAATGGGCGGGGCCTCAGGGTGAATGCTGGTTTCTCCAAAACTGAACGTTGAACAACGTGCCAACCACAAGGATTCTTGCCATGGGTAAAGAGGAGTTCTGATTTCTGCATCACACTCACCCCTGGGCAGTGATTGGAGATAAGGTCTCGTTCTGAAGCCTGAAAACTGAGGTAGGGAAGAGATGATGACCTAAGGCCATGGCGGGTTTTATGTGCTCAGTGTGTGGTCAGCTTTCTGGGTGTTGGTCAGGAGGTCCGTGCTCAGGTTGTGTTCGACAGTGCATTAGTGCCCAGGTTAGACTATATAATTTGGGTAAAGTCGAGTGCTGTGTAGGTTTACCCTCATTTAAGGTGCCTGGGCAGCTCATGAGGCAATAATTTTTTTTTTCTAGAGGGCAGGCAGAATGCTGCATTGTGAGTCCGGAATTGCCAAACTTGAGGGCTTCGGGGCCAGGAGTGTGAGGACGGAAGTCTGAGAAGACAAGCTAGACTTGGGTTTCGTGGGGGCATGGCAGGTACCCCCTGCATATCTGAACCAATATCTCATCCATGTGAAGTCAGGGTGAGGATCAGACGTTGGCTCAGGTGGGAGTTTCTGAGCATGACGGCCGCTTCATGAAGGGAGCAGAATCTCGAGGCCATTGAGGATTTCCCACGTTGGGAGTTGTGGGATGCCCCCTTCAAGGATTCCTTCTGCGGGACAATTGAGACCTTTTGGACAGCTCCAGGACATTCCATATGGAATGACTCCATAGCACCGTTCGCGGATGGATGCCTGGGAAGCCGGCCTCGCATTCCAATTTTCTCCTAGCAACAAGACAGTTTAGATCTGATGGCTCTGCCTGAGCAACCGGGGTGGCTGAGTTGAAATGGACTTTCCTGAGGATGGGTCCTAATGTGCTTTTGTGTCAATGAGTGCCTTGGAATGGGGCGGTGGCACCGGGACCCTGAAGTACTCTCCTAAGCTTTGGACATGGCTCCCATGCACAGGTTTCCTTGTGGAGACGAGATGAGTTCTGATGGGTGCCTCAGGAAAACCCCTATGCTCGTATTGGAATCAGGCTTTTGAGGACACATGCCTGTAACCCAAAGCAATGGATCCTATTATGGCCTAGGGTCCTGTCTGGTTCAATCTTCTTCTCTGGGGACGTCCATCTATGGTATGAGTGGAGGTCGATTATCAGCTGGCGTTAGACAGCCCTTGTTTGTTCAGGGCGACCAAATCTATTGGGATGGCCTCAGGGACTTTGGATGTTTCTCCTAATTAGTACGATTTTGGTCCAAGGAATGGGCAGAATTCCCATGGATTGGTAGGCACAGTCCTAATGTGTGGCTCCAGGGGCCCAGCCTGGAGGGTGTGTGGCCCAAGACTTTGAGGACAGAAGTCTGAAAACACAAACACAGCTTAGATTTGGGGACGTAGGTATGGCGGGCCCGATCACCAAACCATGAGAAGAACTCTTCAGGATACGAAGAAAGTGCGAGTCTGAGGTGCTTGCTCAGGCTTTTGTCTCTGGATTTTGAATCAGCGATGGCCGTGGAATGTCGGGGAGGCCTCATGGGCCATGGACGAATCTTCCTCTCTGAGGATTTGGCCCGATTCCCAATTGCTTTTCGTCAATCTGTGGGATGGGAGGACTCATTTCAGTTTTGTTACCTCAGGTGTCCCACCAAAAGAGGAATTCCAAAGCCAAGTCGTGGGGAAGACTGAAGGGACAACCCGAACTATGGTTAAAAATTGGGGCCTAGGGGCATGGCAAGTCCAATATGCTATCTCTTCATCATCCAGCCACTGAGTGGCCTTACTTGAGGACTGGGCTCAGCCTGAGCGTCACAATGTGTGTTTGTGACCAATGTGGCCCACGAGCATGGGCGGGGCCTCATGGGCCACACTGGTTTCAACTACACTGAACGTTGGACAACATGCCAACCACAAGGTTTCTTGCCATGGGGAAGGAGTTATGATTTCTGCATCACCTTCAACCCTGGGCAGTGATTGGAGATAAGGTCTAGGTTCTGAAACCTGAAAACCGAGGTTGGGAAGAGATGACGACCTAAGGCCATGGCGGCTCGATGTGCTCAGTGTACGGCTAGCTGTCTGGGTGGGTCCACGGGGTCCAGGCTCAGGCTGTGTCAGAAAGGGCATTAGTGCCCTGGTCAGCCTATGTATTTGGAGTACATCCAATGTCGGTGCAGGTTGATCCTCATTTGGGGTTACTGGGTAGCCCCAGAGGACAATGTTTTTCTTCTGGGGGGCGGGCAGAGTGCTGCATTATAGTTCTGGATTGCCAAACTGGAGGGCTTGTGGGCCAGTAGTCTGACGACAAAAGTATGAGAACACAAGCTAGGCTTAGGTTTCTGGGTGAGGCCATGGCAGGCACCATCTACAGACCTGAATCGAGATCTCGTGCATCTGAAGTCAGGGCGAAGATCAGACGATCGCTCAGGTTGGAGTTTCTGTCCCTGATGGCCCCTTCATGAATGGGGGGAGCATCACGAGGCCATGGGGGTTTTCCCACGATGGGAGTTGTGAGAAGCTCCAAACTGCAGAGAGTCTTCTGCAGGACAATTGAGACCTGTTTTTGGCTCCAGGCCAATGATTCTGAGCAGGGTTCTAAGGATGGATGGATGGGTAGCCCACCTCGCATTTCAATTGTCTCCTAGCAACAAGACAGGTTAGATCTCCTGGATCTGTGGGGAGCAACCGTGGACGCTGAGTTGAAATGGACACCCCTGGGGATCGGTCCTAATGTGCTTTTGTGTCTATGGAGACTTTGGAATGAAGCGGTGGCACTGGGGCCCTAAAGGGTTCTCCTAAACAGAGGCTTTGACACAGCCCCTACGTGCAAGTTTCCCATGTGTAGATGAGATATTTTCTGATGGGTGAGTCATGAAACAGCTATATGCTGCTTTTGAAATCCAGGCCTCTGAGGAGAGATGCCTGGAAACCAAAGCAATGGATCTGATTAGTGCCTAGGCGCCTGTTCTTTCCTTCATACCTCTGGGGACATCTGTCTATGGGTCTGAGTGCAGGTAGGTGCTCAGTTGGGCTCAGATTACCCCTGTTTTTCCTGGGAAGCCACCACTATTGAGATGGATCAGGGACTTTGGAGGTTTATCCTATTAGAAGGGTTGTGGCCTTTGGAATGGGCACACACAATTCCCTCTGAGAGGACAAGTACAGTCCTCAGGTTTGGCTCCAGGGGCCTGAGCCTGTACGTTGTGTAGGCCAGGGCTGTTTGGAAAGTTGTGTGAAAACACACACCCTCCATGCTAGGGCCACTGGAACCACACATCAGTATTGTTCCTGCCCTCTCAAAGGGAATTCTTCATATTCCATTGGCCACAACCATATAAATCAGGTGAAATCTCCAATGTCCCTGGGACCATCCCAATATTGTAGGCTGCTCGGAACAAACAGGGGTGATCTGACACTAGCTGAGCAACTAGCTCCACACAGACTCGGAGACAGATGTCCCCAGAGAAGAACATTGAACTAGACAGGCCCCTAGGCCCTAATCAGATCCATTGCTTTGGTTTCCAGGCATCTCTTCTCAGAGGCCTGGTTTCCAATACCAGCCTATGGGGTTTCCATAGGCTCCTTCAGAGCAAGTCTTGTCTGCACATTGGAAACTTGCTCGAGGAGCTATGTCAGAACCTCAGAGGCCTGGTTTTCAATACCACCATATGGGGGTTTCCTGAGGCATCAGTCAGAACAAATGTCTTCTCCACATGGGAAACGTGCTCTTTCAAGCTGTGTCAAAACCTCCGGCTAGGAAAATCCTTCAGAGCCCCGGTGCCACCACCTCATTCCAAGGTCTCCATGGACACAATCCCACATTAGGACCCATCTGCAGGAGAGTCTTTTTCAACTCAGTGCCCTTGGGTGCTCCCCTAGAGCCAGCAGATCGAACCTATCTTGTCACTAGGAGACAATTGGAATGTGAGGCGGACTGGCTAGGCATCCATCTGTAGAAAACTACTCTGAAGTAATTCCATATGGGACGTCCTGGAGCCATCCAACAGGTCACAGCTGTCCTGCAGAAGGAATCCTTGCGCTTTGGAGCACCTCACAACTCCCATCATGGGAAAAGCTCTGTGGCCTCGTGGTGCACTGTCCCCTTCATGAAAGAGCCATCTTGGACAGAAACTCCAACCTGAGCCAACGTCTAATCCTCACCCTGACTTCAGATGCACGAAATCTTGATTCAACTCTGCAGAGTGTGCCTGCCGAAACCCCGCCCCGAAGCAAAACCTAGCTATTGTTCTCAGACTTCGTCCTCACACTCCGAGCCCACCAGCCCTCCAGTTAGGGAATTCTGGAGAGACACAATGCAGCACTCTGACTGCCCTCCAGAAGGGAAACGTTGTCCTATGGGGCTAACCAGAAACACCAAATGAGGATCAACCTGCATGCCACTTGACTCTACCCCAATTATACAGTTTCGCTTCGGCGTTAATGCCCTGTCTTGCACAGCCTGAGGTCTGAATTTTCAACCTACACCCAGACAGCTGGCTGTACACTGAGCACATCAGACCCGCCATGGCTTTAGGTCATCATCTCTTCCCAACCTTGGTTTTCAGGCTTCAGAACCTAGACCTTATATATACTCACTACCCAGGGGTGAACGTGATGCAGAAATGAAACTCCTTCTTCCTCAAGGCAAGAAACCTTGTGGTTGGCATGTTTTCCAACGTTCAGTGTAGGAGAATCCAGTGTAGCCCATGAGTCCCCGCCCATGCTTGAGAACCGCAATGGGCACAAACACATTGGGACCCTCAGTGTGAGCCCTGTCCTCAAGTAAAGCCTCTCAGGGTCTGGACCAAGAACCCGCATTGCCATCCCTAGTACCCCAATATTAATGAGAGGTTGAGAGTTCTAATCACCCCTATTCAGGTCTCTGCTCTGGAACCCCTGAGGAAAAAAAATATTGAAGGGTCTCCTCCATCCCCTGAATGAGCCCCAAAACTTGGGATCTGACCAAATCTTAAAAGAGAAAGAATCATCCATGGCCAAAGAGGCCATCCCGTCATTCCATGGCCACCATTGACACAATATCTAGAGACAAAAGCCTGGAGATATGCCTCACACTTGCCCTTTGTTCATAGCCTGATAAATTCTTCTCGCGGTCTATAGATCAGGCTTGTCATACCTACGTCCCCAAATCTAAGCTGAGTTTGGGTTTTCAGGTTTCTGTCCCCACTGTCCTGGCCCACACACCCTCCAGGCTGGGGCCCCTGGAGCCATGCCTCAGGACTGTGCCTGCCTTCTCCAAGCAAATTCTGCCCATTCCATTGGCCACAACCCTAAAGATTAGGAGAACACTCCAACGTCCCTGAGGCCATCCCAATAGTGTTGGCCACTCAGGGCAAACAGGGTGATCTGTCCCAAGATGAGCAACTACCTCAACTCAGATCCATAGACAGATAACCCCAGAGAAGAAGATTGAACCGGACAGGCACCTAGGCCCTAATCAGATCCATTGCTTTTGATTCCAGGCATCTCTCCTCAGAGGCCTGGTTTCCAATACCAGCATATGTGTTCTTCAAGAGGTACCAGTCTGAACAAATCTCATTTCCACATGGGAAACATGCATTTTGGAGCTGTGTCACAACCTCCAGTTAAGGGAAACCTTCAGGTCCCAGCAGCCAACACCCCATTCCAAGGTCTCCATGGACACAAACCCGCATTATGACCCATCCGCAGGCGAGTCCATTTCAACACATCCCCTTTGTTTGCTCCCCAAAAGAAGCAGATCGAACCTGACTTGTCACTAGGAGACAATAGGAATGTGAGGCGGGCACTCCAGGAATCCATCCTTAGAACCCTGCACTGCCGTGGTTCCGCATGGGACGTCCTGGAGCAATCTGACCGGTCTCGACTGTCCCGTAGAAGGAATCCTTGCCGATTGGAGCAACTTACAATGCCAATCGTGGGAAAGTCTCCATAGCCCCATGATGCCCCCCACCATCATGAAGGGGCCATCCTGAACAGAAACTTCAACCTGAGCCTTCGTCTGATCCTCGCCCTGACTTCAGATGCATGAGATTTATATTTAGCTCTACAGAGTGTGCCTGCCATGATCTTGACCCAAAACCTAAGCCTAGCTTGTGTTCTCTCACTTCCTTCCTCACAATTCTGGCCCACAAGCCCTCCAGTGTGAGAATTCCGTCGCTACAATGCAGCACTCTTCCTTCCCTCCAGAAGAAAAACGTTGCCCCTGGGGCTACCCAGAAACGCCAAATGAGGATAAACCTGCATGCCACTCAACTTTACTCCAATTATACAGTCTAAGCTTGGCACTAATGCCCTGTCTGACACAGCCTGAGCCTGGACCTCCTGGATGACACCCAGAAAGGTGGTGTCACACCTAAGGACTGTGTCAGTGCTCTCCAAGGGAACTCTGCCCGTTTCTTTTGCCACAACCTTACAGATTAGGAGAAACCTCCAATTCCCAAGACCAGCCCAATAGTGTTGGCCTCCCCCAACAAACATGGGTGATCTGACACAAGCTGAGCAGTGACCTCCATTCTGAATCTTAGACAGAGACACTCAGAGGAGAATATTGAAAAGGACAGGCCCCTAGACCGTAATCAGATCCATTGCTTTGGATTCCAGGCATTGTTCCCCAGATGCTTGGTTTCCAATACCAGGTTGTGGGGGTTTCAGAACAAATCTCGTCTCTACATGGGAAACTTGCTCTTTGGAGCTGCATCAAAACCTCAGGTTAGGAGAATTCTTCAGGGCAACAGAGCCACTGCCCCATTCCAAGGGATCCATGGACACAAATCCACATCATGACTGATCCTCATGAGAGTCCATTTCAATTCAGCCCCCTCGGTTGTTCCCCCAGAGACAGCAGATCGAATCCTCCTTTTCACTAGGACACAACTGGAATGCAAGTTGGACTGCCCAGGCATCCATCATTAGAACTGTGCTTTGGAGCATTTCTTATGGGACGTCCTTGATCCATCCAAAAGGTCGTGACTGTCCCGCTGACGGAATCCTTGTGGTTTGGAGCATCACACACTCACAAAGTTGGAAATCTTCCATGGTTTCCTGATGCCCCCCCACCTTCATGAAGGGGACATCATGTACAGAAACTCCAACCTAAGCCAACATCTGATCCTCGCCCAGACTTCAGATGCACGAGATCTCATTTCAGGTCTGTAGAGTGTGCCTGCCATGTCACCGCTGCGAATTCTAAGCTGAACTTGTATTCTCAGACTTCTGTCCAAAAACACCTGGCCCACAAGCCCTGAAGTTGGCAATTCTGGAGCCAGAATGCAGCACTCTGCCTGCCCTCCAGAAGAAAATCTTTGCCCTATGGGGCCAACCAGAAACCCCAAATGAGGACCAACCTTCACATCACTCGACTGTACCCCAATTATACAGTCTAGCCTGGGGACTAATGCCCTGCCTGACACAGCCTGAGCCCAGACCTCATGATGGACACAGACATCTGGCCGCACACTAAGTGCAACGGACCCACCATGGCCTTAGGTCGTCATCTCTTACCAACCTCGGTTTTCAGGCTTCAGAATCTAGACCTTATCTCTACTCACTGCCATGCCGTGTACGTGATGCAGAAATCAGAACTCCTCCTTCCCCATGACCAGAAACCCTGTGGTTGGCATGTTGTCCAACGTGCAGTGTAGGAGAAACCAGCATGGCCCATGAGGCCTCAGACATGCTTGAGGGCTGTGATGGGCACAAACACACATTAGGACCCTAAGCATGAACCCTGGCCTCAAGTAAAGCCTCTCCAGGGCTGGACCAAGAGCCCACATATGGAGATTACCATGCCCCTACTCCCCAAACCTTAACCAGTGCTTGAGAAGTCTAGTCACCCCTACTCAGATCTCTTCTCTAGAATCCCTCCTTGGTGGGACACATGAGGTTAAAAAAAAATAGAGAAAGGACTCCTACCGTCCAAAGAATGACCGCAAACACTTGGAATTGGGCCAAATTCACAGAGAGAAATACTCGTCCATGGCTGATGAGGCCATCCTGACATTCCACGGCCACCATTGACACAAAATCCGGAAACAAAAGCCTGAAAAAGCGCCACACACTCGCCCTTTGTTCAAAGCCTGAAAAATTCTCACGGTCTGTAGATCGGGCCTGCCATACCTATGTCCCCAAACCTAAGCCAAGTTTGTGTTTTCAGACTTCTGTCTCCATTGTCCTGGCCCACACACCCTCAAGGCTTGGCCCCATGGAGCCACACCTCAGGACTGTGCCTGCCCTCTCCATGGGAATTCTGCTCATTCCTTTGGCACAACCTGACAGATTAGGAGAAACATCCGAAGTCCCCGAGGCCACCCCAATATTGTAGGATGTCCGGGACAAACTGGGACCATCTGCCACAAGCTGAGCCACTACCTCCAATCAGACCTGTAGATAGATATCCATAGAAAAGAAGATTGAAGAGGACAGGCACCTAGGCCCTAAACGAATTCATTGCTTTTGTTTTCATGTATCTCTCCTCAGAGGCCTGGATTCCAATACCAGCACATGGGGGTTTCTGGAGCTACCAATCAGAACAAATCGCATGCCACATGGGAATCATGCTATATGGAACTGTGTCAAAACCTCCAGTTAGGAGAAAATTTCACGTCACTGGAGCCACCGCCCCATTCCAATGTCTCAATGGACACAATCCCACATTATGACCCATCCTCAGGAGAGTCCATTTCAACTCAAACCTGGCGGTTGCTCACCCAGTGCCAGCAGATCAAACCTGCTTTGTCACTAGGAGACAATTGGAATGCGAGTTCATTGCCCAGGTATCCATGTTAGAACTCTGCTCTGGAGAAATTCCTAATGGGGTGTCCTTGATCCATTCAACAGGTCTCAACTGTCCTGCAGAAGGAATCCTTGTGGTTTGCAGCATCACACACTCGCACCGTGGGAAAACCTCCATGGCCTCGTGATGCCTCCACCTTCAGGTAGAGGACATCATGGACAGAAACTCCCGTCTGATCCTCGCCCTGACCTCAGATGCATGAGATCTCAATTCAGGTCTGCAGAGTGTGCCTGCCTTGCCCTCGCCCCAAAACCTAAGCCAGCTCGCGTTCTCAGACTTCCATCCTCACAGTCCTGGCCCACAAGCCTTCCACTTTGGGAATTCTGGAGACAAAATGCAGCACTCTGCCTGCCCTCCAGAAGAGAGACTTTGCCCTAGGGGTCTACCCAGAAACATCAAATGAGGATCAACCTGCAATTCTCTAGAGTGTACCCCAATTATACAGTCTAGCCTGGGCACTAATGCCCTGTCTGACACAGCCTGACCCCAGACCTCGTGACCGACACCCAGACACCTGGCCTCACACTGAACACATCGAACATGCCATGGCCTTAGGTCATCATCTCTTCCCAACCTTGGTCTTCAGGCTTCAGAACCTAGACATTATCTCCACTCACAACTAAGTGATGTACGTGATGCAGAAATCAGAACTTCACCTTCCCCATGACCAGAAACCTTGTGGTTGGCATGTTGTCCAACGTTCAGTATATGAGAACCCAGCATGGCCAATGAGGCCTCAGACATGCTTGAGGGCTCTGATGGGCACAAACACACATTAGGACCCTAAGCATGAACCCTGGCCTCAAGTAAAGCCTCTCCGGGGCTGGACCAAGAGCCTGCATATGGGACTTGCCATGCCCCTACTCCCCCAATCCTAGCCAGAGCTTGAGAAGTCTAGTCAACCTTATTCAGAGCTCTTTTCTGGAATCCCTCTTTGGTGGGACACATAAGGTAAAAAAAAAAAAAAAACAAAAAAAACAAGATAAAGAAAAAAAAAAGTAAGGACTCCTACCATCCAACGAATGACCCCAAACACTTGGAATCTGGCCAAATCCACAGAGAGAAATACTCGTCCATGGTCGATGAGGCCAGCCTGACATTCCACGGCCACCATTGACACAAAATCCGGAGACAAAAACCTGAAAAAGCGCCACACACTTGCCCTTTGTTCAGAGCCCCCAAAATTCTCAAGGTCTGTAGATCGGGCCTGCCATAGCTATGTCCCCAAACCTAAGCCGAGTTTGTGTTTTCAGACTTCTGTCTCCATTGTCCTCACCCACACATTCTAAAGGCTGGGCCCCATGGAGCCACACCTCAGGACTGTGCCTGCCCTCTCCAAGGGAATTCTGCTCATTCATTTGGCACAACCTGACAGATTAGGAGAATCATCCAAAATCTCTGAGGCCATCCCAATAGTGTAGGATGTCCTGGACATACAGGAACCCTCTGGCACAAGCTGAGCCACTACCTCCAATCAGAACCTTAGACAGATATCCATAGAAAAGAATATTGAACAAGACAGGCACCTAGGCCCTAATTGGATCCATTGCTTTTGTTTTCAGGCATCTCTCCTCAGAGGCCTGGATTCCAATACCAGCATAAGGGGGTTTCCAGAGCTACCTATCAGAAAAAATCTCGTCTCCACATGGGAATCTTGCTCTATGGAGCTGTGTCATAACCTCCAGTTAGGAGAAAACTTCAGGTCACTGGAGCCACTGCCCCATTTGAATATCTCCATGGACACAATCCCAAATTATGACCCATCCTCAGGAGAGTCCATTTCAACTAAACCCCCTCGGTTGCTACTCCAGAGCCAGCAGATTGAACCTGCCTTGTCGCTAGGAGACAATTGAAATGCGAGTTGGGCTCCTCAGGCATCCATCCTTAGAACCCTGCTCTTGCGTCGTTCCTTATGGGACATCCTTGAGCCATCCAACAGGTCTCGACTGTCCCACAGGAGTCCTTGTGCATGGACCACCTAACAACTCATATCATGGAAAGCTTCCAAGGTCACATGATGCCCCCAATCTTCATGAAGGCAGATCATGGAAAGAAACTCCAACCTGAGCCAACAGCTGATCTCGCCTTGACTTCAGATGCACGAGATCTTGATTCAGCTCTTCAGAGTGTACCTGCTGTGCCCTCACCCCAAAACCTAAGCGTAGCTAGGTTTCTCCGACTTCCGTCCTCACTCTCCTGGACCACACGCCCTCTATTTTGGGATTTCCGATGACACAGTGCTGCACTCTGCCTGCCCTCTAGAAGAAAAATATTGCCCTATGGGTCTACCCAGAAACCTCAAATGAGGTTAAACCTGCACGTCACTCAACTGTACACCAATTATATAGTCTAGCCTGTGCACTAATGCCCTGTCTGACAGAACCTGAGGCCTGAATTCCCAACCGACACCCAGACAGCTTGCAGTACACTGAGAACATCAGAACCGCCATGGCCTTAGGTCGCCATCTCTTTCCAACTTCGGTTTTCAGGCTACAGAATCCTAGACCTTATCTCTACTCACTTCCCATGGGTGAACGTGATGCAGAAATCAGAACTCCTCCTTCCCTCTCGCCAGAATCTTGTGGTTGGCATCTTGTCCAACGTTCAGTGTAGGACCCCTGTAGGGCCTACAGGGGTAGTAGTAGGGCCCCTGAGGGTAGTGTAGTGTCCCTGAGGCCCTGCCTATGCTTAAGAGCTGCGGTGGGCTCAAACACACATTGGGACCCTCAGTTTGAGCCCTGTCCTCAAGAAAAGCCTCTCAGTGGCTGGACCATGAGCCCGCATATGGGGCCTGCCATGCCCCAAGTCACCCAATCTTAACCAGAGGTAGAGACATCTAGTCACCCCTACTCAGGGCTCTGCTCTGGAATCCCTCTTTGGTGGGACATTTGAGGTAAATAAACACAGAAAGGACTCCTCCCACTCACAGAATGACCCCAATCACTTGGGATTGGGCCATCCCAAGTGATTGGGGTCCAGAGAGAAAGACTCGTCCATGGCCCATGAGGCCAGCCCGACATTCCACGGCCACTATTGACACAAAATCCAGAGACATAAGCTTCAGCAAGCGTTCACACTCACCCTTAGGTCATAGCCCAAAAAATTCTCCTCATAGTCTGTAGATTGGGCCTGCCATACCTACGTCCCCAAACCTAAGCCGAGTTTGTGTTTTCAGACTTCTATCCTGACATCCCTGTCCCACACACCCTCCAGACTGAGGCCCCTGGAGCCACACCTCAGGACTGTGCCTGCCCTCTCCAAGTAAATTCTTCCCATTCCATTGGCCACAACCCTACAGATAAGGAGAAACCTCCAAAGTCCCAGAGGCCATTCCAATAGTGTAGGCCACCCAGAACAAAGAGGGGCGATCTCTCACAAGCTGAGCAACGACGTCAACTCACCCGTAGACAGATAACCCAAGAGAAGAAGATTAAACTGGACTGGCCCCTAGAATGTAATTGGTTCCATTGCTTTTTTTTCTAAGCATCTCTCCTCAGAGGCCTGTTTTCCAATACCAGCATATGGGGGATTCCAGAGATACCAATCAGAACAAATCTTGTCTTCACATGGGAAACTTATCCTTTGGAGCTCTGTAAAAGCCTCCAGTTAGGAGAAACCTTCAGGTAGCCGGAGCAACCGCCCTATTCCAAGGTCTCCATGGACACATACCCGCATTATGACCATTCGGCAGGAGAGTACATTTCAACTCAGCCCCGTCGATTACTCCCCCAGAGGCAGAATATCAAACCTGCCTTGTCGCTATGAGACAACTGGAATGCAAAGCAGACTCTCTAGGCATCCATCCATGGAATCCTGCTCTGGCGCCGTTCCATATGGGATGTCCTGGAGCCTTCCAAAAGGTCTTGACTGTCCCACAGAAGGAATCCTTGCAGATTGGAGCATCTCACAACTCCTATCGTGGGAAAACCTACATGGCCTCATGAGATGCTCCCCTTTATAAAGGGGCCATCATGGACAGAAACTCCAACCTGAGCCAACTTCTGATGCATTGCTTTGGTTTCTAGGTATCTCTCCTCAGAGGCCTGGTTTCCAATATCAGAATATGGGGGTTTCCTAAGGAAACAATCAGAACAGATCTCATCTCCACATGGGAAACTTGCTCTTTGGAGCTGTGTCAATACCTCAGGTTAGGAGGATCCTTCAGGGCGCTGGCACCATGGCCCAATCCCAAGGTCTCCAAGGACACAAACTTACATTATGAACCATTCTCAGGAGAGTCCATTTCAAATCAGCCCCCTCGGCTGCTCACCCAGAGCCAGCAGATCAAACCTTCCTTGTCACTAGGAGACAGTTAGAATGGGAGGCGGGCTTCCCAGGCATCCATCCTTAGAACCCTGCTCTGGAGAACTTCTTTATGGGACGTCTTGAATCCAACCAACCTGTCTTGACTGTCTCGCAGAATGAATCCTTGTGGTTTGAAGCATCACACAATAACACTGTGAGAAAACCTCCTTTTCCTCATGATGCCCCACACCTTCATAAATGGGCCATCACGGACAGAAACTCCATCCTAAGCCAAAGTCTGAGCCTCGCCCTGAATTCAGAAGCATGAGATCTCGATTCAGCACTTGAGAGTGTGCCTGCTGGGCCCTCACCCTGAAACCTAAGCCTAACTTGTGTTCCCAGACTTCCGTCCTCAGAATCCTGGCCACACCCCTCCAGTTTGGAAATTCTGGAGACACAATGCTGCACACTGCCTGGCCTCCAGAAGAAAAATGTTGCCCTATAGGGCTAACCAGAACAGCCAAATGAGTAACAACCTGCATGCCACTCGACCATACCCCAATTATACAGTCTAGCCTGTGCACTAAAGCCCTGTCTGACACAGCCTGAGGACAGACCTCCAGTCCAACACCCAGACAGCTGGCCATACACAGAGCATATCACACCCACAATGGCTTTAGGCCATCATCTCTACCCAACCTCAGTTTTCACATTCAGAACCTAGAACTTATCTCCACTCACTGCTCAGGAGTGAATGTGATGCAAGAATCAGAACTTCTCCTTCGCCTTGGCAAGAAACCTAGTGGTTGGCATGTTGTCCAATGTTCTTTGTAGGAGAAAGCAGCATGGACTATGAGGCCCCACCTATCCCTGAGGGCCACAATGTGCACAAACACACATTGTGACCCTCAGCGTGAGCCCTATCCTCATGTAAAGCCTCTTAGTGACTGGAACAACAGCCCACATATGGGGCTTGCCAAGCCCCTAGTCCCCCAATCTCAACCAGAGTTCGAGATGTCTAGTCACCCCTACTCAGGGCTCTACTCTGGAATCCCTCTTTGGTGGGACACCGGAGGTAAAAAAAAAAAATACAGAAAGGACTCTTCCCATCCACAGAATGATCCCAACCACTTGGGATCAGGCCAAATGACAAGAGAAAGAATTGTCCATGGCCCTTGAGGACACCCCGACATTCCACGGCCACCATTGACACAAAATCCAGAGACAAAACCCTGAGCAAGCGCCACATACTCGCCCTTTGTTCATAGCCCGGAAAATTCTCACGGTCTGTTGATCGAGCCTTCATACATACATCCACAAACCTAAGCTGAGTTTGTGTTTTCAGACTTCTGTCCCCACAGTCCTGGCCCACACACCATCCAAGCTGGGGCCCCTGGAGCCACACCTCAGGACTGTGGCTTCCCTCTCCAGGGGAATTCTGCCATTTCCATTGGCCACAACCCTATAGATTAAGAGAATCCTCCAAACTCCCCCAGGACATCCGAATTGTGTTGGCTGCCCAGGACACACAGGGATGATCTTTCACAAGTTAGGAAACCACCTCCACTAAGACCCAGAGACAGATATCCCCATAGAATAAGATTGAACTGGACGGGCACTTAGGCCCTAATCAGATCCATTGCTTTTGATACCAGTCATCTCTCCTCAGAGGCCTGGTTTACAATACCAGCATATGGGAGATTCCTTAGGCACTCATCAAAACAATTCTCTACTCTACATAGGAAACATACTCTTTAGAGCTCCATCAAAACCTCCGGTTATGAACATCCCTCAAGGCCCCGGATCAAGCACCCCATTCCAAAGTCTACATGGACACAAATGCACATTATGACCCATCCTCAACTCACCCATTTCAAAACACCCGCCTCGGTTGCTCCCCTAGATCCAGCAGATCGAACTTGCCTTGGCTCTATGAGACACCTGGAATGGGAGGCAGGCTGCCCACGCATCCATCCTTAGAACCCTGCTCTGGATAACTTCCTTATGGGATGTCCTGGAGCCATCCAACATGTCTCGACTGTCCCACAGAAGGAATCATTGTGGTTTGGAGCATCTCACAATTCCCATAGTGGGAAAACCTCCATGTCCTCGTGACACCCTCCCCTTCATGAATGGGCCGTCATGGACAGAAACTCCGACCTAAGAAAACGTCTGATCCTAGCTCTGTCTTCAGGTATACGGGATCTCGAATCATCTCTGCAGAGGGTGCCTGCCGTCCCCTCACCCCGAAATCTAAGTCTGGCTTGTGTTCTCAGAATTTTTTCCTCACACTCCTGGCCCACAAGCCTTCCAGTTTGGGATTTTTGGAGTCACTATGTGGCACTGTGTCTTCCCTCCAGAGGAAAAACTTTGCCCTCTGGGGCTACCCAGTAACCACAAATGAGTACCATCCTGCACGAAACTCGACTGCACCCCAATGATGCAGTCTAGCCTGGGCACTAATTCCCTGTCTGCCACAGTCTGAGCCTGCACCTCCCAACCCACACTCAACAGCTGGCCGAACACTGAGCACATCAGACACACCATGGCCTTAGGGCTTCATCTCTTCCCAACCTCAGTTTTCAGGCTTCAGAACCTAGACCTTAAATCCAATCACAGTCCAGGAGTGAAAGTGTTGCAGAAATTAGAACTCCATCTTCCCCATTGCCAGAAAACTTGTGGTTCCCATACTGTGCAACGTTCAGTGTAGGAGAAACCAGCATGGTACATTAGGCCACGCCCTGACTTGAGGGGCTCCTTGGGCACAAAAACACATTGTGAAACTCAGTGTGAGACCTATCCTCAAGGAAGGCCTCTCAGTGTCTGGACCAAGAGCCCACATAGGAGCTGGCCATGTTCTTAGGTCCCAATGTTAACCAGAGGTCTGGTTGTCCTGTTGCCCATACCCACGACTCTGCTCTGGAATCCCTCTTTTGGTGGTCCACCGGAGGTTAAAAAAAAAAACAAAAAACAAAAAACAAAAAACATAAACAACAACAACAAAAAAAAAAACAGAAAGGCCTCCTTCCTTCCCACAGAATGACCCCAAACTCTTGGGATCGGGTCAAATCCCCAGAAAGGGAGCCTCATCGATGGCCAACGAGGACACCCCGACATTCCATGGCAATCGGTGACACATTTCCAGAAAAAAAAAAAAAAAAGCATGAGCAAGCACCTCACATTCGCCCTTTGTTCATATCCCGAAGAGGTCTCCTCACGGTCTATAGATCAGGCCGGCCATACCTACATCCCACAACCTAAGTGGAGTTTGTGTTTTCAGACTTTTGTCCAAATAGCCCTGGACCACACACGCTCCACACTTGGGTCCCTGGAGCCACACCTCAGGACTGTGCTTCCCTTTCAAGGGAATTCTTCCCATTCCATTGGCCACAACCTTGCAAATTAGGAAAAACCTCCAAAGACACCGAGGCCATCCCAATAGTATAGGCCGCCCAGGACAAACAGGGGTGATCTCAAACCAGCTGAGCAACTACCTCCACTCAGACAACAGATGTCCCCAGAGAAGAATATTAAACCGGACAGGCCCCTAGGCCCTAATCAGATCCATTGCTTTGGTTTCCAGGCATCTCTCCTCAGAGGCCTCGTTTCCAATACCAGCATATGGTGGTTTCCTGAGGCACCAATAAGAACAAATCTTGTCTCCCCATGGAAACTTGCCCATTGGAGCTTTGTCATAACCTCTGGTTAGGAGAATCCTTCAGGGCCCTGGTGCCACTGCCCCATACAAAGGTCTCCATGGACTCAAACCAACATCAAGACCATCCTCAAGAAAGTCCATATCAACTCAGCCCCCTCTGTTGCTACCCCAAGCCAGCAGGTCAAACGTTTCTTGTTGCTAGGAGACAATTGGAATGTGAGGCTGGCTGCCCAGGCATCCATACTTAGAACCCTGTTCTGGGAAAATACCTTATAAGACGTCCTGGAGCCATCCAACAAATCTTAATTGTCCCACAGAAGGAATCCTTGTGGTTTGGAGCATCTCACAACTCCAATAGTGGGAAAACCCCCATGGCCTCATAATGCCCCCCCTTCCTGATGGGGCCCACATGGACAGAAACTCAAACCTGAGCCAAAGTCTGAACCTCGACCTGACTTCAGACGCACGAGATCTCAATTCAGCTCTGCAGAGTGTGCCTGCCATGTCCTTGCCCTGAAACCTAAGCCTAGCTTGTGTTCTCAGACTTCCGTCCTCACTCTCCTGGCCCACAAGTCCTCCAGTTTGGGAATTCCGAAGCCACAATGCAGCACTCTGCCTGCCCGCCAGAAGAAAAACTTTGCCCTATGCTGCTAATAAGAAACCCCAAATGATTTTCTAATGCATGCCACTCGATTGTAAAGCAATTATACAGCCCACCCTGTATACTAATGCCCTGTCTGGCACAGCCTGAGACAAGACATCCCAAACGACACCCAGACAGCTGATCCCAACCTGGACAAATAGGACCCGCTATGGCTGTAGGTCGTCATCTCTTCCCAACCTCGGTTTTCAGGCTTCAGAACCTAGACCTTATCTCCAATCACTGCCCAGGGGTGAACGTGATGCAGAAATTAGAATTCCTCCTTCCCCATGGCCAGAAACCTTGTGGTTGGCATGTTGTCCAACGTTCAATGTGGGAAAACCTGCACTGTCCGAAAGGCCACGCCAGTGCTTGAGGGCCGCCTAGGGCACAGACATGCATTGTGACCTGCAGCGTGAGTCCCGTATTAAAGTAACGCCTCTCAGTGGCTGGACCAAGATCCTGCATATGGAGCTTGTCATATCCATAGGCCCCCAGGCTTAACCAGAGGGCGAGTATTCCAGTTGTCACTACCCACTGCTATGCTCTAGAATCCCTCTACTGGGGGGACACATGAAGCAGAAAACAGGACACTTCCCTTCCCACAGAATGACCCCAAACTCTTGGGGGCTGGACAAACTACCAGAGAGGGAGAATTCTACGACCCATGAGGCAACTCCTACATTAAACGGCCATTGCGGACAAAACATCCAGAGACAAAAGCCTGAGCGACTGCCTCCCTCTCACCCTTCTTTCATATCCAGAGGAGCTCCCCTCATGGACTGTAGATCAGGCCTGCCGTAACCTCGGCCCCAAACCTGAGCTGAGTTAGGGTTTTTGGATGTCTGTCTGCACAGCCATGGCCCACACAGCCCCCAGGCTGGGGTCTCTGGAGCCACACCACAGAACTGTGCCTGCTCTCTCCTAAGAAACTGCCCATTCCATTGGCCACAACTCTACAAAATAGTAGAAACCTCAAGGTCCCCAAGGACATCCCACTACCGCAAGCCACACTGGACAAATAGGGGCATTATGACACAAGCTGAGCAACTACTACCTCCATGCAGACACACAGACAGATATCCGCAGAGACAGAAGATTGAACCAGACAGGCCCCTAGGCCCTATTATGAACTCTTGCTTTGGTGTCCAGGTATCACTCCTCAGAGGCCTGGGTTCGAAGACCAGCATACGGGGCTTTCCTGAGGCACCAGACAGAAGACCTCTCATCTCCACATGGGAAGCTTCCTTGTTGGAGTTGTATCAAGCCCTTCGGGTTGGAGAATCCTGCAGAGTCCCTTAGCTACTGCCACATTCCAAGGTCTCCATGGCCACCAACCCACATTATGACTCATCCTCAGGAGAGTCCATTTAAACTCAGCCTTCTGGGTAGCTCACCCAAGAGCCCGCAGATTGAGCGTGCCTTGTCTCGACCAGGCAATGGGAAGGTGAGTTGGCGTTTCTCGGCATCCATGCTTACGGCCCTGCTCTCGAGTCTTTCTGTATGGGGCATCCTGGAACCATCCAATAGTACTCGACTGTCCTGAAGAAGGAAACTTTGAAGTTTGGAGCAGCTCACAACTCCCAGCGTAGGGAAAGCTCCCTGGCCTCATGTCGCCCCCATCCCCTTCAGGAAGGGGCCGTCATGGACACAAACTTCAGCTTGAGGCAACATCTGATACTCGCCCTGACCTCACCTGCAGGAGATCTCGATTCAGCCTCTGCAGAGTGGGCCTGCCATGCTCTTGGCCCCAAAACTCGTGCTAGCTTGTGTTTTCAGTCTTCCTTCCTCACAATCCTGGCCACACCCCTCCAGTTTGGCAATTCTGGAGACCCAATGCAGCACTCTGCCTGCCCTCCAGAAGAAAAATGTTACCCTATAGGGCTAACCAGAAACGCCAAATGAGTAACAACCTGCATGTCACTCGACCATACCCCAATTATACAGTCTAGCCTGTGCACTAAAGCCCTGTCTGACACAGCCTGAGGGCAGACCTCCAGTCCAACACCCAGACAGCTGGCCGTACACAGAGCATATCACACCCACAATGGCTTTAGGCCATCATCTCTACCCAACCTCAGTTTTCACCTTCAGAACCTAGACCTTATCTCCACTCACTGCTCAGGAGTGAACGTGATGCAAGAATCAGAACTTCTCCTTCGCCTTGGCAAGAAACCTAGTGGTTGGCATGTTGTCCAATGTTCATTGTAGGAGAAAGCAGCATGGACAATGAGGCCCCACCTATCCCTGAGGGCCACAATGTGCACAAACACACATTGAGACCCTCAGCGTGAGCCCTATCCTCATGTAAAGCCGATTAGTGACTGGAACAACAGCCCACATATGGGGCTTACAAGCCCCAGTCCCCCAATATCAACAAGAGTTCGAGATGTCTAGTCACCCCTACTCAGGGCTCTACTCGGGAATCCCTCTTTGGTGGGACACCTGAGGTAAAAAAAAAAAAAAATACAGAAAGGACTCTTCCCATCCACAGAATGATCCCAATCACTTGGGATCAGCCCATATCACCAGAGAAAAAATTGTCCATGGTCCTTGAGGACATCCTGAAATTCCACAGCCACCGTTGACTCAAAATTCAGAGACAAAAGCCTGAGCAAGCGCCACATACTCGCCCTTTGTTCATAGCCCCGAAATTTCTCACCGTCTGTAGATCGAGCCTTCATACATACATCCCCAAACCTAAGCTGAGTTTGTGTTTTCAGAATTCTGTCCCCACAGACATGGCCCACACACCATCCAAGCTGGGGCCCCTGGAGCCACACCTCAGGACTGTGGCTTCCCTCTCCAGGGGAATTCTGCCATTTCCATTGGCCACAACCCTATAGATTAGGAGAATCCTACAAACTCCCCCAGGCCATCCGAATTGTGTTGGCTGCCCAGGACACACAGGGATGATCTTTCACAAGTTAGGAAACCACCTCCACTCAGACCCAGAGACAGATATTCCCATAGAATAAGATTGAACTGGACTGGCACTGAGGCCCTAATCAGATCCATTGATTTTGATTCCAGTCATCTCTCCTCAGAGGCCTGGTTTCCAATACCAGCATATGGGAGATTCCTTAGGCACTCATCAAAACAATTCTCTTCTCTACATAGGAAATATAACCTTTAGAGCTCCATCAAAACCTCCGGTTATGAACATCCCTCAAGGCCCCGGATCAAGCACCCCATTCCAAGGTCTACATGGACACAAATGCACATTATGACCCATCCTCAACTCACCCATTTCAAAACACCCGCCTCGGTTGCTCCCCTAGATCCAGCAGATCGAACTTGCCTAGGCTCTATGAGACACCTGGAATGGGAGGCAGGCTGCCCAGGCATCCATCCTTAGAACCCTGCTCTGGATAACTTCCTTATGGGATGTCCTGGAGCCATCCAACATGTCTCGACTGTCCCACAGAAGGAATCATTGTGGTTTGGAGCATCTCACAATTCCCATAGTGGGAAAACCTCCATGTCCTCGTGACACCCTCCCCTTCATGAATGGGCCGTCATGGACAGAAACTCCGACCTAAGAAAACATCTTATCCTAGCTCTGTCTTCAGGTATACGGGATCTCGAATCATCTCTGCAGAGGGTGCCTGCCGTCCACTCACCCCGAAATCTAAGTCTGGCTTGTGTTCTCAGAATTTTTTCCTCACACTCCTGGCCCACAAGCCTTCCAGTTTGGGAATTTTGGAGTCACTATGTGGCACTGTGTCTTCCCTCCAGAAGAAAAACGTTGCCCTCTGGGGCTACCCAGTAACCACAAATGAGTACCATCCTGCACGAAACTCGACTGCACCCCAATGATGCAGTCTAGCCTGAGCAATAATTCCCTGTCTGCCACAACCTGAGCCTGCACCTCCCAACCCACACTCAACAGCTGGCCGAACACTGAGCACATCAGACCCACCATGGCCTTAGGGCTTCATCTCTTCCCAACCTCAGTTTTCAGGCTTCTGAACCTAGACCTTAAATCCAATCACAGTCCAGGAGTGAAAGTGTTGCAGAAATTAGAACTCCATCTTCCCCATTGCCAGAAAACTTGTGGTTCCCATACTGTGCAACGTTCAGTGTAGGAGAAACCAGCATGGTACATTAGGCCACGCCCTGACTTGAGGGGCTCCTTGGGCACAAAAACACATTGTGAAACTCAGTGTGAGACCTATCCTCAAGGAAGGCCTCTCAGTGTCTGGACCAAGAGCCCACATATGGGGCTTGCCATGTTCTTAGTTCCCATTGTTAACAAGAGGTCTGGTTGTCAGGTTGCCCCCACCCATGACTCTGCTCTGGAATCCCTCTTTTGGTGGTCCACCTGAGGTAAAAAAAACAAAAAAAACAAAAAACAAAAAAAAATAAAAAAAAAAAAAACCAGAAAGGCCTCCTCCCTTCCCATAGAATGACCCCAATCTCTTGGGATCGGGTCAAATCCCCAGAAAGGGAGCCTCATCGATGGCCCATGAGGACACCCCGACATTCCATGGCAATCGGTGACACATTTCCAGAAAAAAAAAAAAAAAACAAAAAAAACCATGAGCATGCACATCACATTCGCCCTTTGTTCATATCCCGAAGAGGTCTCCTCACGGTCTATAGATCGGGCCGGCCATACCTAAATCCCACAACCTAAGTGGAGTTTGTGTTTTCAGACTTTTGTCCAAATAGCCCTGGACCACACACGCTCCACACTTTGGTCCCTGGAGCCACACCTCAGGACTGTGCTTCCCTTTCAAGGGAATTCTTCCCATTCCATTGGCCACAACCTTGCAAATTAGGAAAAACCTCCAAAGTCACCGAGGCCATCCCAATAGTGTAGGCCGCCCAGGACAAACAGGGGTGATCTCAAACCAGCTGAGCAACTACCTCCACTCAGACAACAGATGTCCCCAGAGAAGAATATTGAACAGGACAGGCCCCTAGGCCCTAAACAGATCTATTGCTTTGGTTTCCAGGCATCTCTCCTCAGAGGCCTCGTTTCCAATACCAGCATATGGTGGTTTCCTGAGGCACCAATAAGAACAAATCTCGTCTCCCCATGGAAACTTGCTCATTGGAGCTTTGTCATAACCTCTGGTTAGGAGAATCCTTCAGGGCCCTGGTGCCACTGCCCCATACCAAAGTCTCCATGGACTCAAACCAACATTAAGACCATCCTCAGGAAAGTCCATTTCAACTCAGCCCCCTCTGTTGCTACCCCAAGCCAGCAGATCAAACGTTTCTTGTTGCTAGGAGACAATTGGAATGTGAGGCTGGCTGCCCAGGCATCCATACTTAGAACCCTGTTCTGGGAAAATACCTTATAAGACGTCCTGGAGCCATCCAACAAATCTTAATTGTCCCACAGAAGGAATCCTTGCGGTTTGGAGCATCTCACAACTCCAATAGTGGGTAAACCCCCATGGCCTCCTAATGCCCCCCCTTCCTGATGGGGCCAACATGGACAGAAACTCAAACCTGAGCCAAAGTCTGAACCTCGACCTGACTTCAGACGCATGAGATCTCAATTCAGCTCTGCAGAGTGTGCCTGCCATGTCCTTGCCCCGAAACCTAAGCCTAGCTTGTGTTCTCAGACTTCCGTCCTCACTCTCCTGGCCCACAAGCCCTCCAGTTTGGGAATTCCGAAGCCACAATGCAGCACTCTGCCTGCCCTCCAGAAGAAAATCTTTGCCCTATGCTGCTAATAAGAAACCCCAAATGATTTTCTAATGCATGCCACTCGATTGTAAAGCAATTATACAGCCCACCCTGTATACTAATGCCCTGTCTGGCACAGCCTGAGACAAGACATCCCAAACGACACCCAGACAGCTGGCCCCAACCTGGACACATAGGACCCGCTATGGCTGTAGGTCGTCATCTCTTCCCAACCTCGATTTCAGGCTTCAGAACCTAGACCTTATCTCCAATCACTGCCCAGGGGTGAACGTGATGCAGAAATTAGAATTCCTCCTTCCCCATGGCCAGAAACCTTGTGGTTGGCATGTTGTCCAACGTTCAATGTGGGAAAACCTGCATTGTCCGAAAGGCCACACCAGTGCTTGAGGGCCGCCTAGGGCACAGACATGCATTGTGACCTGCAGCGTGAGTCCCGTATTAAAGTAACGCCTCTCAGTGGCTGGACCAAGATCCTGCATATGGGGCTTGTCATATCCATAGGCCCCCAGGCTTAACCAGAGGGCGAGTATTCCAGTTGTCAGTACCCACTGCTATGCTCTAGAATCCCTCTACTGGGGGGACACATGAAGCAGAAAACAGGACACTTCCCTTCCCACAGAATGACCCCAAACTCTTGGGGGCTGAACAAACTACCAGAGAGGGAGACTTCTACGACCCATGAGGCAACTCCTACATTAAACGGCCATTGTGGACAAAACATCCAGAGACAAAAGCCTGAACGACTGCCCCTCTCACCCTACTTTCATATCCAGAGGAGCTCCCCTCATGGACTGTAGATCAGGCCTGCCGTAACCTCGGCCCCAAACCTGAGCTGAGTTAGGGTTTTTGGATGTCTGTCTGCACAGCCATGGCCCACACAGCCTCCAGGCTGGGGTCTCTGGAGCCACACCACAGAACTGTGCCTGCTCTCTCCTAAGAAACTGCACATTCCATTGGCCACAACTCTACAAAATAGTAGAAACCCCAAGGTCCCCAAGGACATCCCACTACCGCAAGCCGCACTGGACAAATAGGGGCATTATGACACAAGCTGAGCAACTACTACCTCCATGCAGACACACAGACAGATATCCGCAGAGACAGAAGATTGAACCAGACAGGCCCCTAGGCCCTATTATGAACTCTTGCTTTGGTGTCCAGGTATCACTCCTCAGAGGCCTGGGTTCGAAGACCAGCATACGGGGCTTTCCTGAGGCACCAGACAGAAGACCTCTCATCTCCACATGGGAAGCTTCCTTGTTGGAGTTGTGTCAAGCCCTTCGGGTTGGAGAATCCTGAAGAGTCCCTTAGCTACTGGCACATTCCAAGGTCTCCATGGCCACCAACCCACATTATGACTCATCCTCAGGAGAGTCCATTTAAACTCAGCCTTCTGGGTAGCTCACCCAAGAGCCCGCAGATTGAGCGTGCCTTGTCTCGACCAGGCAATGGGAAGGTGAGTTGGCGTTTCTCGGCATCCATGCTTAGGCCCCTGCTCTCGAGTCTTTCTGTATGGGGCATCAAGGGACCATCCAATAGTACTCGACTGTCCTGAAGAAGGAAACTTTGAAGTTTGGAGCAGCTCACAACTCCCAGAGTAGGGAAACCTCCCTGGCCTCATGACGCCCCCACCCCCTTCATGTAAGGGCCGTCATGGACACAAACTGCAGCTTGAGGCAACATCTGATACTCGCCCTGACCTCACCTGAAGGAGATCTCGATTCAGCCTCTGCAGAGTGGGCCTGCCATGCTCTTGGCCCCAAAACTCGTGCTAGCTTGTGTTTTCAGACTTCCTTCCTCACAATCCTGGCCACACCCCTCCAGTTTGGCAATTCTGGAGACACAATGCAGCACTCTGCCTGCCCTCCAGAAGAAAAATGTTGCCCTATAGGGCTAACCAGAAACGCCAAATGAGTAACAACTTGCATGCCACTCGACCATACCCCAATTATACAGTCTAGCCTGTGCACTAAAGCCCTGTCTGACACAGCCTGAGGGCAGACCTCCAGTCCAACACCCAGACAGCTGGCCATACACAGAGCATATCACACCCACAATGGCTTTAGGCCATCATCTCTACCCAACCTCAGTTTTCACCTTCAGAACCTAGACCTTATCTCCACTCACTGTTCAGGAGTAAACGTGATGCAAGAATCAGAACTTCTCCTTCGCCTTGGCAAGAAACCTAGTGGTTGGCATGTTTTCCAACGTTCAGTGTAGTTGAAACCAGTGTGGCCCATGAGGCCCCGCCCATGTTTATGGGCCACATTGGTCACAAACACACATTGTGTCCCTCAGCCTGATCCCAGGCCTCAGGTAAGGCCTCTCAGTGGCTGGATGAAGAGGCAGCATATTGGGCTTGCTATGCCCCTAGGCCCCAAATTTTACCCATAGTTCGGGTTCTCCCTTCACTTTTCCCCAAGGCTCTTCTTTGGAATTACTCTTTTGGCGGGACACCTGAGGTAACAAACCTGAAAGGAGTCCTCCCATTCCACAGATTGACGAAAAACAATTGGGAACGGGCCAAATCCACAGAGAGGAAAATTCGTCCATGGCCCATGAGGCCTCCCCGACATTCCTCGGCCATCTCTGATACAAAATCCAGAGACAAAAGCCTGAGCAAGCGCCTCAGACTCGCTCTCTCTTCATATCCGGAAGAGTTCTTCTCATGGTTTATAGATCGGGCCTGCCATACCTACGTCCCCAAACCTAAGCTGAGTTTGTGTTTTCAGACTTCTGTCCTCAAAGTCCTGGGCCACACACCCTCCAGGCTGGGGCCCCTGGAGTCACACATTAGGACTGTGCCAACCCAATCCATGGGAATTCTGCCGATGCCATTGTCCAAAACAGTAAAATTTGGAGAACCCTACAAATCCCTGAGGCCATCCCAATAGTGCAGGTCGCCCGGGACAAACAACAGCAGTCTGATACCTGCTGAGCATCTACCTCCACTCATACCATAGATGGATGTCCCCTGAGAAGAAGATTGAACCAGACAGGACCCTAGGCCATAATAGGATACATTGCTTTGGATTACAGGCATGTCTCCTCAAAAGCCTAGATTCCAATACCAGCATAGAAGTTTTCCTGAGGCACCCATCAAAACAAATCTCGTCTCCACAAGGAACCTTGTGCATCAAGCTATGTCAAAAGCTTAGGAGAATACTTCAGGGTCCCGGTGCCACCGCCCCTTTTTAAGGCCCTCATGGACACAAACACACATTAGGACCCATCCTCAGGAAAGTCCATTTCAAGTCAGCCACCCCGCTTGCTCCCGCAGAGCCATCAGATCTAAACTGTCTTGTTGCTGGGAGACATTTGGAATGCGAGGCCGGCTTCCCAGGCATCCATCCTCGAACAGTGCTCTGGAGTCATTCCATATGGGATGTCCTGAAGCTGCCCAACAGGTCTCAATTGTCCCGCAAAAGGAATCCTTGATGGGGGCATCCCACAACTCCCAACGTGGGAAAAACTCCATGGCCTTGAGATTCCGCTCCCTTCATGAAGGGTCCGTCATGCTCAGAAACTCCAACCTGAGCCAACGTCTGATCCTCGCCCTGACTTCAGATGCATGAGATATTGGTTCAGATCTACAGTGGTACCTGCCGTGTCCTCGCCCTGAAACCCAAGTCTAGCTTGTGTTCTCAGACTTCCGTCCTCACACTCCTCTACACGATGCCCTCAAGTTTAGCAATTCCGGACTTACAAGGAAGCACTCTGCCTGCCCTCTAGAAAACAAATTTTGCCTAATGAGCTGCCCAGACAACTTATATGAGGATAAATCTACATGGCACTCGACTGTACCCAAATTATATAGTCTAACCTGGGCACTAATGCACTGTCTGACACAACCTGAGCTCGGACCTCCTGAGCAACACCCAGACAGCTGACCGCACACTGAGCACATCAGAACCGCCATGGCCTTAGGTCATCATCTCTTCCCTACCTCAGTTTTTAGGCTTCAGTACCTAGACCTTATCTCCAATCACTGCCCAGGGGTGCCTGTGATGCAGAAATCAGAACTCTTCCTTACCCATGGCAAGAAACCTTGTGGTTGGCATGTTGTCCAACGTTCAGTGTAGGAGAAACCAGGATTCACCATGAGGCCCTGCCCATTCTTGTTTGCGAAGTGGGCATAAACACGCATTGTGACCCTCAGCGTGAGTCCTGTCCTCTAGTAAGTCCTCTCAGTGGCTCGACCATTAGATGTCATAATGGGCTTGACGTGTCCCTAGGCCACAATTTTTAACCAGATTTCTAGTTGTCCGTTCGGCCCTCCCCAGGGCTCTACTCTGGAATCCCTCATTTGGTGGGACACCTGAGGTTAAAAAACAAAACATGGCAAATCAACAACAACAACAAAACGGACTTCTTCCATCCCACAGAATGACCCCAAACTCTTTGGACGGGGCCAAACCCCCAGAGTGTAAGACTCGTCCATTTCCCATGAAGTCACCAGGGAATTTCAAGACCATGAGTGACACGATATCCAGAGACAAAAACTTGAGCACAAGCCTCACACTCGCCCCTTATTCAAATCCCGAAGAGTTCTCCTCATGGTCTGTAGATCAATCCTGCCATACCTATGACCTGAAACATAAGCCGCGTTTGTGTTTTCAGACGACTGTCCAAACAGCTCTGCCTACACACCCTACAGGCTCAGGCCCCTGGAGCCAAACCTGAGGACTGTACTTGCCCTCTCCAAGGGAATTGTATGTGCCCATTCCAATGGCCACAACCCTACTAATAGGATAAACCTCCAAACTCCCTGAGGCAATCCCAATAGTGGTGGCTTCCCAGGACAAACTCGGGCAATCTGAGCCCATCTGAGAACCTACATGCACTCAGACGCATAGACTGATGTTCCCAGAGGTAAAAAGGTACGAACAGGCCCCTAGGCACTATTCAGATTCATTGTTGTGGTATCCAGTCATCTCTCCTCAGAGGCCTGGATTTCAATACCAGCATATGGCTGTTTCCTGACTCATCCGTCATAAAAAATCTCATCTACATATGGGAAACTTGCACGTTGGAGCTGTGTCAAAGCCTCTGTTTGAAAAAACCCTTCAGGACCCCAGTGCCACCGCTTCATTCCAAGGTCTCCATAGACACAAAAACATATTAGGATCCATCCACAGGAGAGTCCATTTCAACTCAGATCCAGATTGCTCGCCCAGATCCAGCAGATATAACCTGTCTTGTTGCTAGGACACAATTGGAATGCAAGGTGGGCTACCCAGGCATCCATCCTTAGAACCCTGCTCGGAATCGTTGGCCTGGAGCCAACCAACATGTCTCAATTGTCCTGCACAAGAATCTTTGCAGTTTGGAGCTTCTCACAACTAACATCGTGGGAAAACCCCCACGGCCTCTTGACCACCCCGCCCCTTCATGAAGGGGCCATCAGGGACAGAAACACCAACCTGAGCGATCTTCTGATCCTCGCCCTGACTTCAGAAGCACGAGATCTCGATTCAGGTCTGTAGATTGTTCCTGCCTTGTCCTCACCCAGAAACCTAAGCCTAGCTTGTGTTCTCAGATTTCCGTCTTCAGACTACTGGCCCACAAGCCTCCAGTTTGCAAACCAGAACTATAATGCAGCAGTCTTCCAGCCTTCAGGAAGAAAAACATTGCCCTGTGGGGCTACCCAGAAACTCCAAATGAGGATCAACCTGCACGCCATTCGACTGTACCCCAAATATATAGGCTGACCTGGGCACTATTGCCCTTTCCACACAGCCTGAGCCTGGACTTCCTGGCCCCACCCAGAAAGCTGGTCGAACACTGAGCACGCCGGACGAGCCATGTCCTTAGGTCGTCATCTCTTCCCAACCTCGATTCTCAAGTTTCAGAACCTAGACCTTATCTCCAATCACTGCCCAGGCTTGTAAGTGATGCAGAAATAACAACTCCTTCCCCGTGGTTAGAAACCATGTGGTTGGCATGTTTTCCAATGTTCAGTGTAGTTGAAACCAGTGTGGCCCATGGGGCCCCGCCCATGTTTATGGGCCACATTGGTCACAAACACACATTGTGACCCTCAGCCTGATCCCAGTCCTCAGGTAAGGCCTCTCAGTGGCTGGATGAAGAGACAGCATATTGAGCTTGCCATGCCCCTAGGCCCCAAATTTTACCCATAGTTCGGGTTGTCCCTTCGCTTTTCCACAGGGCTCTTCTTTGGAATTCCTCTTTTGGCGGGACACCTAAGGTAACCATCCTGAAAGGAGACCTCCCATTCCACAGATTGACGAAAAAGAATTGGGATCGGGCCAATTCCACAGAGAGGAAGATTCGTCAATGGCCCATGAGGTTTCCCAGACAATCCACGGCCATCGCTGATACCGAATCTAGAGACAAAAGACTGAACAAGCACCTCAGACTTGCTCTTTCTTCATATCCTGAAGAGTTCTTCTCATGGTTTATAGATCGGGCCTGCCATACCTATGTCTCCAAACCTAAGCTGAGTTTATGTTTTCAGACTTCTGTCCTCAAAGTCCTGGGCCACACACCCTCCACGCTGCGGTCCCTGGAGCCACACATAAGGACTGTGCCTACCCAATCCATGGGAACTCTGCCCATTCCATTGTCCAAAACCGTAAAATTAGGAGAACCCTCCAAATCCCTGAGGCCATCCCAATAGTGCAGGTCTCCCGTGACAAACAAGCGCGGTCTGATAGCAGCTGAGCATCAACCTCCACTCATACCATAGATGGATGTCTGCAGAGAAGAAGATTGAACCAGACAGGACCCTGGCCATATCGGATCCATTGCTTTGGTTACAGGCATGTCTCCTCAAAAGCCTGGATTCCAATACCAGCATAGGGGTTTTCCTGAGGCAGCAATCAGAACAAATCTCCTCTCCACAAGGAAACATGTGCATCGAGCTATGTCAAAAGCTTAGGAGAATACTTCAGGGTCCTGGTGCCACGGCCCCATTCCAAGGCCCCATGGACACAAACACACATTAGGACTCATCCTCAGGAAAGTCCATATCAAGTCAGCCACCCCGGTTGCTCCCGCAGAGCCATCAGATCTAAACTGGCTTGTTGCTAGGAGACAATTGGAATTCGAGGCTGGCTTCCCAGGCATCCTCCCTCGAACGGTGCTCTGGAGTCATTCCATATGGGATGTCCTGGAGCTGCCCAAAGGTCTCAATTGTCCTGCAGAAGGAATTCTTGAAGGGGGCAACCCACAACTCCCACGTGGGAAAAACTCCATGGACACGAGATTCCCGCTCCCTTCATGAAGGGGCCGTCAGGCACAGACACTCCAACCTAAGCCAAAGTCTAATTCTCTCCCTGACTTGAAATGGATGAGATATTGGTTCAGATCTGCAGGGGGTACCTGCCGTGCCCTTGCCCTGAGCCCAAGTATAGCTTTTGTTCTCAGAATTCCGACCTCACTCTCCTGGCCTCAAAGCCCTCATGATTGGTAAATCCGGTCCCACAATGCAGCACATGGCCTGCTTTCTGGAAAAAAAATATTGCCTAAAGAGCTGCCAAGGCACCTTATATGAAGATAAACCTACACGGTACTCGACTTTGCCCGAATTATATAGTCTAACCTGGGCACTAATGCACTGTCTGACACAACCTGAGCCCGGACTTCCTGACCAACACCCAGACAGCTGACCGCACACTGAGCACATCAGACCTGCCATGGCCTTAGGTCATCATCTCTTCCCTACCTCAGTTTTCAGGCCTCAGAAACTAGACTTTATCTCCAATCACTGCCCAGGGGTGAGTGTGATGCAGAAATCAGAACTTCTCCTTACACATGGCAAGAAACCTTGTGGTTGGCATGTTGTCCAACGTTCATTGTAGGAGAAACTAGCATTCACCCTGAGGCCCGCCTATTCTTGAGTGCGACGAGGGCATAAATATGCATTGTGACCCTCAGTGTGAGTCCTGTCCTCTAGTAATTCCTCTCAGAGCCTGGATCACTAGATGTCATAATGGGCTTGACATAGCCCTAGGCCCCAATTTTTAACCAGATTTCTGGTTGTCCAGTCACCCCTCCCCAGAGCTCTACTCTGGAATTCCTCATTTGGTGGGACAACGGAGGTTAAAAAATGAAACAAAACAAAGCAACAACAACAAAAAAAACGACTTCTTCCATCCCACAGAATGACCACAACCTCTTTGGAAGGGGCCAAATCCCCAGAGAGTAAGAATCGTCCATTTCCCATGAAGTCACCCGGAAATTTCACGACCATGAGTGACATGATATGCAGAGACAAAAACATGAGCAATAGCCTCACACTCGCTTTTTTTTCATATACCGAAATGTTCTCCTCATGGTCTGTAGATCAGTCCTGCCCTACCTATGACCCGAAACAGAAGTCGAGTTTGTGTTTTCAGACAACTGTCCAAACAGCCCTGGCTTACACACCCTATAGGCTCAGGCCCCTGAAGCCAAACCTGAGGACTGTTCTTGCCCTCGCAAGGGAATTGTGTGAGCCCATTCCAATGGTGACAACGCAACTAAAAGTATAAACCTTTAAATTCCCTGAGGCCATCCCATAGTGTTGGCTTCCAAGGACAAACACGGGCAATCTGAGTTCATCTGAGCACCTACCTGCACTCTGACCCATAGATAGATGTCGCCCGAGGTAAAAAGAAACCAACAGGCCCCTAGGCACTAATCGGATTCATTGCTTTGGTTTCCAGGCATCTCTCCTCAGAGGCCTGGATTTCAATACCAGAATATGGCTGTTTCTTGACTCACCCATCAGAACAAATCTCCTCTACACATGGGAAACTTGCATGGTGGAGCTGTGTCAAACCTCTGTTTAGGAGAAGCCTTCAGGGCCCTAGTGCCACCGCTTAATGCCACAGTCTCCATAGACACAAAAACATATTAGGACCCATCCACAGGAGAGTCCATTTAAACTCAGCCTCCTCGGTTGCTCCCCGAGATCCAACAGATCTAGCCTATCTTGTAGCTAGGAGAATATTGGAATGCGAGGTGGGCTACCCAGCCTTCCATCCTTAGAACCCTGCTCAGAATCGTTGGCCTGGAGCCAACCAACTGGTCTCAATTGCCCACAGTAGAATCTTTGCAGTTTGGAGCTTCTCACAACTCCCATGGTGGGAAAACCCCCACGGCCTCGTGATTCCCCCCCTTTATGAAGGGGCCATCAGGGACAGAAAGTCAAACCTGAGGCATCGTCTGATGCTCAACCTGACTTCAGGTGCACGAGATCTCGATTCAGGTCTGTAGATTGTGCCTGCCATGTCCTCACCCATAAAACCTAAGCCTAGCTTGTGTTCTCAGAGTTCCGTCCTCAGACTACCGGCCCACAAGCCCTCCAGTTTGGCAATCCGGAAGTACAATGCAGCACTCTGTGGGCCCTCCAAGAGAAACATTGCCCTCTGGGGCTACCTAGAAACCCCAAATGAAGATCAACCTGCACGCCATTTGGCTGTACACCAAATATATAGGCTGATCTGGGCATCATTGCCTTCTCTGACACAGCCTGAGCTGGACCTCCTGGCCCCACCCAGACAGCTGGCCGCACACTAGGCACATTGGAACCGCCATGGCCTTAGTTCGTCATCTCTTCCCAACCTCGGTTTTCAGGCTTCAGTACCTAGACCTTATCTCTAATCACTGCCCAGGTTTGAAAATGTTGCAGAAATCCGAACTCGTTCCCTTGGCAAGAAACCTCGTGGTTGGCATGGTGTCCAACGTTCAGTGTAGTTGAAATCAGTGTGGCACATGAGACCCAGCCCACGCTTGAGGGCTACATTGGTCTCAAACCCACATTGTGACCCTCAGCCTGAGCCCGGTCCTCAGGCAAGGCCTCTCAGTGGCTGCATGAAGAAACAGCATATTGGGCTTGCCATGCCCCTAGACCCCAATTTTTAACCATAGTTCGGGTTGTCCCTTCACTCTTGCCCAGGGCTCTGCTTTGGAATTCCTCTTTTGGTGGGACACCTCAGGTAACAAACCTTAAAGGAGTCCTCCCATCCCACAGATTCACGAAAAAGAATTAGGATCGGACCAGATCCACAGAGAGGAAGATTCGTCCATGGCCCAGGAGGCCTCCCCGACATTCCTCGGCCATCGCTGATACAAAATCCAGAGACAAAAGCCTGAGCAAGCGCCTCAGACTCGCTCTTTCTTCATATCCTGAAGAGTTCTTCTCCTGGTTTGTAGGTCGGGCTTGCCATACCTACGTTCCCAAACCTAAGATGAGTTTGTGTTTTTTGTTTTCTGTCCTCAAATTCCTGGGCCACATACCCTCCAGACTGAGCCCCTGGAGCCACACATTAGTACTGTGCCTACACAATCCATGGGAATTCTGCCCATGCCATTGTCTCAAACCGTAAATTAGGAGAACCCTCCATAGTCCCTGAGGCCATCTCAATGGTGTAGGTTGTCCCGGACAAACAAGGGCCGTCTGACACCAGCTGAGCATCAACCTCCACTCATACCATAGATGGATGTCCCCAGAGAAGAAGATTGAACCAGGCAGGACCCTAGGACATAATGGGATCCATAGCTTTGGTTTACAGGCATGTCTCCTCAAAAGCCTGGATTCCAATACCAGCATAGGGCTTCTCCTGAGGCACCCATCAGAACAAATCTCGTCTCCACAAGGAAACTTGTGCATGGGAGCTATGTCAAAGGCTTAGGAGAATACTTCAGGGTGCCGGTGCCAGCGCCCCATTCCAAGGCCCTCAGGGACACAAACAAACTTTAGGACCCATCCTCCGGAAAGTCCATTTCAACTCAGCCACCCCGGTAACACCTGCTGAGCCATCAGATCTATACTGTCTTGTTGCTAGAAGAAAATTCCATCAGATCTATACTGTCTTGTTGCTAATAGAAAATTGGAATGCGAGGCGGGCTTCCCAGGCATTCATCCTCGAATGGTGCTCTCGAGTCATTCCATATGTGATGTCCTGGAGCTGTCCAACAGGTCTCAATTGTCCCGCAGAAGGAATCTTTGAAGGGCTATCTCACAACTCCCAACGTGGGGAAACTTCCATGGACTAGAGATTCCACTCCCTTCATGAATGGGCCGTCATGTACAGAAACTCCAACCAGAGCCAATGTCTGATCCTCGCCCTGAATTCAGATGCATGAGATATTGGTTCAGATCTGCCGAGGTACCTGCTGTGCCCTCGACCTGAAACCCAAGTCTAGCTTGTCTTCTCAGACTTCCGTCCTCACACTCCTGGCCCAGAAGACCTCAAGTTTGGCAATTCCGAACCCACTGTGCAGCACTCTGCCTGCCCTCTAGAAAAAAAATATTGCCTCATGAGCTGCCCAGGCACATCATATGAGGATAAACCTACACGCCACTTGACTGTACGTAAATTATATACTCTAAGCTGTGCACTAATGCACGGTCTGACACACCTGAGCCCGGACCTCCTGACTAACACACAGACAGCTGACCTCACACTGAGCACAACAGACCAGCCATGGCCCTCGGACATCATCTCTTCCATACCTCAGTTTTCAGGCTTCAGAACCTACCTTTTCTCCAATCACTGCCCAGGGGTGATGGTATGTAGAAATCAGAACTCCTCCTTACCCATGGCAAGAAACCTTGTGGTTGGCATGTTGTCCAACGTTCAGTGTAGGAGAAACCAGCATTCACCCTGAGGCCCAGCCCATTCTCAAGTGCGATGAGGGCATAAACACACCAAACTCTTTGGACGAGGCCAACCTTCTAAAGAGTAAGACTCGTCCATTTCCCATGAAGTCACCCGGAAATTTCACGACCATGAGTCACACGATATCCAGAGATAAACTTGAGCAAGAGCCTCACACTCGCCCTTTTTTCATATCCCGAAGAGTTCTTCTCATGTTCTGTAGATCAGTCCTGCCATACCTATGACCCGAAACATAAGCCGAGGTTGTGTTTTCAGACAACTGTCCAAACAGCCCTGGCCTACACACCCCAAAGGCTCAGGCCCTTGGAGCCAAACCTGAGGACTGTACTTGCCCTCTCCAAGGGAATTGTGTGTACCCATTCCAATGGCCACAATCCTACTAATAGGATAAACCTCCAAAGTTCCTGAGGCCATCCCAATAGTGGTGGCTTCCCAGGACAAACAGGAGCAATCTGAGCACATCAGAGCACCTACCTGCACTCAGACCCATAGACTGATGTCCCCAGAGGAAAAAAGGAATGAACAGACCACTAGGCACTAATCGGATCCATTGCTATGGTTTCCAGGCATGTCTCCTCAGAGGCCTGGATTTCAATACCAGCATATGGCTGTTTCTTGACTCACCCATCAGAACAAATCTCATCTACATATGGGAAACTTGCACGGTGGAGCTGTGTCAAAGTCTCTGTTTAGAAGAACCCATAAGGGACCCAGTGCCACCGCTTCATTCCAAGGTCTCCATAGACACAAAAACATATTAGGACACATCCACAGGAGAGTCAATTTCAACTCAGCCTCCTCAGTTGCTCCCCCAGATCCAGCAGATCTAACCTTTCTTGTAGCTAGGAGAAAATTGGAATGCCAGGTGTGGTACCTAGCCATCCATCCTCAGAACCATGCTTGGAATCCTTGGCCTGGCGCCAACTAACAGGTCTCAATTGTCCTGGAGAAGAATCTTTGTAGTTTGGTACTTCTCACAACTCCCATCGTGCGAAAACCCCCATGGCCTCATGATTCCCCCCCTTCATGAAGGGGCCATCAGGGACAGAAAGTCCAACCTTAAGATCGTCTGATCCTCACCCTGACTTCAGATGCACGAGATCTCGATTCAGGTCTGTAGATTGTGCCTGCCATGTCCTCACCCATAAAAATTAAGCCTAGCTTGTGTTCTCAGACTTCAGTCCTCAGACTACTGGCCCACAAGCCCTCCAGTTTGGCAATCCAGAAGTACAATGCGGCACTCTGCCTGCTCCCTGGAAGAAGAACATTGCCCTCTGGGGCTACCCAGAAACCCCAAATGAGGATCAACCTGCACGCCATTTGGCTGTACACCAAATATATAGGCTGAAGTGGGCAGAGTTGCCCATTCTGACACAGCCTGAGCCTGGAACTCCTGGCCCCACCCAGACAGCTGGCCGCACACTGAGCACATCGGACCCGCCATGGCCTTAGGTCGTCATCTCTACCCAACCTCGGTTTTCAGGCTTCAGAACCTAAACCTTATCTCCAGTCACCACCCAGGGTTGAACATGATGCAGGAATCAGAACTCCTTCCCCATGGCAAGAAACCTTGTGGTTGGCATGTTGTCCAACGTAAAATGTAGTTGAAACCAGTGTGGCCCATGAGGCCCTGCAGATGCTTGAGGACAAAGTCGTTCACAAACATGCATTCTGACCCTCAACGTGAGCCCAGTTCTCAAGTAAGGCCTCTCAGTGGCTGGACCAAAAGACAGCATATTGGGCTTGTCGTGCCGCTAGGACCCAATTTTTAACCAGATTTCTGGTTGTCCAGTCTCCCCTCCCCAGGGCTCGGCTTTGGAATCCCTCTTTTGGTGGGACACCTGAGGTAACAAAACTGAAAGGACTCCTCCCATCCCACAGTTTGACCCAAAACAATTGTAATCGGGCCAAATCCACAGAGCGGAAGACTCGTCCATGGCCCATGAGGCCTCCCTGACATTCCACGCCCATCGTTGACACAAAATCCAGAAACAAAAGCCTGAACAAGTGCCTCACAATCTCTCTTTCTTCATATCTGGAAGAATTCTCCTCACGGTCTGTAGATCGGGCCTGCCATACCTACGTCCCTAAACCTAAACTGAGTTTGTGTTTTAGACTTCTGTCTCCACAGTCCTGAGGCACACACCCTGCAGGCTGGGGCACCTGGAGCCACATCAAAACTGTGCCTTCCCTCTCCACGGGAATTCTGCCCATTCCATTGTCCATAATCATAAAATTAGGAGAAACCTCCAAAGTCCCCAAGGCCTTCACAATAGTGTAGGCCGCCTGGGACAAACAAGGGCCATCTGACACCAGCTGAGCATCTAACTCCACTAATACCATAGATGGATGTACACAGAGAAGAAGATTCAACCGGACAGGCCCCTAGGCTCTAAACGGAGCCATTGCTTTGGTTTCCAGTTATCTCTCTTCAGAGGCCTATATTCCAATAACAGTATATGGGGGTTTCCTGAGGCACGAATTAGAACAAATCTCGTCTCCACATGGGAAACTTGTCCTTTGTAGATGTCTCAAAACCTCCGGTTAGGAGAATCCTTCAGGGCCCATGCACCAACGCCCCATTCCAAGGTCTCCATGGACACAAACCCACATTAGCATCCATCCTCAGGAGAGTCCATTTCAACTCAGCCCCCTTGGTTGCTCTGACAGAGCCAGCATATCAAACCTGTCTATTTGCTAGGAGACAACTGCAATGTGAGGCGGGCTTCCCATGCATCCATCCTAAGATCCCTGCTCTGGTGTCATTCTGTATGGTATGTACTGGAGTGATACAAAAGGTCTCAATTGTTGATCAGAAGGAATCTTTGTTGTTTGGAGCATCTCACAACTTCCATTGTGGGTAAACCTCCATGGACTGGAGATGCTGTCTCCTTCATAAAGTGGCCAGAATGGACAGAAATTCAAACCTAAGCCTAGGTTTGAACCTCGCCCTGACTTCAGATTCATGATATCCCGATTCAGATCTGCAGAGGGTGCCTGCCGTGCCCTCGCCCAGAACCTACGCCTAACATGTGTTCTCAGACTTCCGTCCTCACACTCCCCGTCCACAAGGCATCCACTTTGGAAATTCCGGAGCCACAATGCAGCACTCTGCCTGTTCTCCAGAAGAAAAACATTGCCCTTGGGGCTAACCAGAAATACCAAATAAAGATCAACCTGCACGGCACTCAGTTGTACCCCAATTATACAATCTACCCTGGGCACTAATGCCCTGTCTGACACAGCCCAAGCTTGGACCTCCCGACCAACACCCAGACAGCTGGCTCCACGCTGAGCATATCGGACCCAACATGGTCTTAGGTCGTCATCTCTTCCCAACCTCGGTTTTCAGACTTCACAACCTAGACCTTATCTCCAATCACTGCCCAGGGGTGAATGACATGCAGAAATCAGAATTAATCCTTCCCCATGGCAAGAACTCATGTGGTTGACATGTTGACTATCATTCAGTGTAGGAGAAACAAGCATGCACCATGAGTCCCCACCCATGCTTGAGTACCACGAGGGCATAAACACGCATTGTGACCCTCAGCATGAGTTCTGTCCTCAATGAAGGCCTCTCAGTGGCTGGACCATTAGAAGGCATATTGGGCTTGCCATGCACCTAGGCCTGTATTTTTAGTTAGATTTCTTGTTGTCCAGGGTTCTGCTCTGGAATCCCTCTTTTGGTGGGACACCTTAGTTAACAAAACTAAATCCCACAGATTAACCCAAAACAATTGGGATCTGGCCAAATCCACAGAGAGAAAGACTCTTCCATGGCCCATGAGGACTCCTCGACATTCCACAGCCATCATTGACACAAAATCCAGGGGCAAAAGCCTGACAAGTGTCACACTTTCACCCTTTATTCATATCCCAAAAAGTTCTCCTCATAGTCTGTAAATCGGACCTGCCATACCTACGTCCCCAAAGCTAAGCTGAGTTTGTGTTTTCAGACATCTGTCCCCACAGTCCTTGCCCACACACCCTCAAGGCTGGGCCCTTGGAGCCACACATCAGGTCTGTGCCTGCCCACTCCACAGGAATTCTGCCCATGCCATTGTCCATAATCATACAATTTAGGAGAAACCTCCAAAGTCCCCGAGGCCATCCCTATAGTGTAGGCCACCCGGACAAACAGGAGCGGTCTGACACCAGCTGAGCAACTACCTCCATTTCATAAAATAGACAGATGTCGACAGAGAAGATTGAACCAGAGAGGCTCCTAGGACCTAATTGGATGCATTGCTGTGGTTTCTATGTATCTCTCCTCAGAGGCCTGGTTCTAATACCAGCATATGTGGGTTTCCTGAGGCACCAATTAGAACAAATCTTGTCTCCACATGGAAAACTTGCTCTTTCGAGTTGTTTCAAAATCTCCGGTTAGAATCCTTTAGAGCCCTGGGGCCACCACCCCATTCCAACGTCCTCATGGACACAAACACACATTAAGACCCATCTTCAGGAGAGTCCATTTCAACTCAGCTCCCACGATTGCTCCTGCATAGCCATCAGATCGTACCTGTCTTGTGGCAGGGAGACAATTGGTGTAAGAGGCAGTCTGCTCAGGCATCCATCCTTAGAACCCGGCTCTGGAGTCATTCCATATGGGATGTCCTGGAGCCATCCAACAGTTCTCAATTTTCCCGCAGAAGGAATCCTTGCAGTTTGGAGCATCCCACAACTCCCAACGTGGGAAAACCTCCATGGCCTCGAGATTCCACCCCTTTGATGAAGGGGCCATCATGGAAAGAAACTCCAACCTGCGCCTAAGTCTGATCCTCGTCCTGACTTCAGATGAATGAGATTTTGATTCGGATCTGCAGAGGGTGCCTGCCGTGCCCTCGCCCTGAAACTTAAGTCTAGCTTATGATCTCAGACTTACGTCCTCACACTCCTGGTCCCGACGCCCTCAAGTTTGGCAATTCTGGACCCACAATGCTGCACTCTGCCTGCCCACCAGAAGAAAAATGTTGCCCCAGTGAGCTTCCCTGACACAATAAATGAGGATGAACCTACATGGAACTCAACTGTACCCAAATTATACATTCTAACCTGGGCACTAATGCACTGTCTGACACAGCCTGAATCCATACCTCCTGAACAACACCCAGAAAGCTGACCGCACACTGAGCACATCGGACCCTCCATGACCTTAGGTTATCATCTCATCCCAACCTCGATTTTCTGGATTCAGAACTTAGATCTTATCTCCAGTCACTGCCCAGGGGTGAACATGATGCAGAAATCAGAATTCCTCCTTCCCCATGGAAAGAAACCTTGTGGTTCGTATGTTGTCCAAAGTTCAGTGTAGGAGAATCAAGCATGGCCCATGAGTCCCCGCCCATGCTTGATGCCTACATTGGGCACAAACATGCATTGTGACCCTCAGTGTGAGCACTGTACTCAAGTAAGACCTCTCAGTGGCTGGACCAAGGTACCCCATATGGGGATTGCCATGCCCTTAGGCCCCCAATCTTATACAGAGTTTGGGTTGTCCAGTCGCCCCTTCCCAGGGATCTGCTCTGGAATCCCTCTTTAGTGGCACACCTGAGGTAAAAAAAAAAAAAAAAAAAAAAAAAAAAAAACAGAATGGACTCCTCCCATCCCACGGAATGACCCCAAAATATTGGGATCATCCAAATCCCCATAGAGGAAGTCTCACCCATGGTCCATGAGGACGCCCCTACATTCCACGGCCATCAGTGACACAAAATCCAGAGTCAAAAGCCTGAGCAAGTGCCTCACACTCACTCTTTGTTCATATCCTGAAGAGTTCTCCTCAAGGTCTGTAGATCGGGCCTCCCATACCTATGTCCCCAAACCTAAGACGAGTTTCTGTTTTCAGACTTCTGTCCCCACAGCTCTGACCCACACACCCTCCATGCTTGAGCCCCTAGAGCCACACCTCAGGATTGTGCCTTCCCTCCCCAAAGGAATTCTGCCCATTTCATTGGCCACAAACTTGCAAATTAGGAGAAACCTCCAAAGTCAAAGTGGCCATCCCAATAGTGTAGACTGCCCAGGACAAATAGGGGCAATCTGACACCAGCTGAGGAACTACCTCCACTCAATCCCATAGACAGATGAACCGAGAGAAGAAGATTAAACCAGACAGGCCCCAGGCCCTAATCAGATCCATTGCCTTGGTTTCCAGGCATCTCTCCTCAGAGTTCTGGTTTCCAATACCAGCATATTGGGGGTTACTGAAGCACCAATGAGAACAAATCTTGTTTCCCCATGGGAAAAATGCTTCTTGGAGCTGTGTCAAAACCTCTGGTTAGGAGCATCCTTCAGAGCCCTGGTGCCACTGCCCCATTCCAAGGTCTCCATGGACACAATCCCACATTATGACCGATCCTCAGGAGAATGCATTTCAACTCAGCCCCCTCGGCTGCTACATCATAGGCAGCAATCAAACGTGCCGTTTCGCTAGGAGACAATTGGAATGCAAGGCCGGATGCCCAGGCATCCATCCTTAGAACCCTGCTCTGCAATTGTTCCATATGGGATGTCCTGGAGCCATCCAACAGGTTTCAACTGACCCGCAGAAAATCCTTGTGGTTTGGAGCATCTCACTACTGCCATCATGGGAAAACACCAATGGCGGTGTGATGACCCCCCTTCATGAAGGGGTCATCATGGACAGAAACTCCAACCTGAGCCAATATATGAACCTCGCCCTGACCTCAGATGCATGAAATCTAAATTCAGCTCTGCAGAGTGTGCCTGCCATTTCCTCGCCCTGAAACCAAAGCAAAGCTTCAGTTCTCAGACTTACATCCTTGCATTCCTGGCCGCAAGGCCTCCAGTTTGGCAGTTCCGGAGCCAGAATGCAGCACTCTGCCTGCCCTCCAGAAGAAAGACTTTGCCTTATGGGGCTACGGAGAAACCCCAAATAATTATCTTCTGCATGCCACTCAACTGTACCCCAATTATACAGCGTATCTGGGCACGAATGCCCTGTCTGGCACAGCCTGAGTGCAGACCTCCTGAACGACACCTAGAAAGCTGGCCCCAAACTGAACACATCGGACCCGCCATGGCCTTAGGTCGTCATCTCTTCCAAACCTCGGTTTTCAGGCTTCAGAACCTAGACCTTATCTCCAATTAGTGCCCAGAGGTGAACGTGATGCAGAAATCAAAACTCCTCCTTCCCCATGGCAAGAAACCCTGAGGTTGGCATGTCCAAGGTTCACTGTAGGAGAAACCTGCAAGCTCAATGAGGTCCCGCCCAATATTGAGGACCACCTTGGGCACAAACACACATTGTGACCCTCAGCATGAGTCCACTATTCAAGTAACGTCTCTCAGTGGCTGGACCAAGAATCTGCATATGGGCTTGCCATGCCCATAGGACCCCAGGCCTAACCAGAGGGTGGGTATTCCAGTTGTATGTACTCAGTGCTCTGCTCTAGAATCCCTCTATTGTGGGGACACATGAGGCAGAAAACAGGACTCCTCCCTTCCCACAAAATGACCCCAATCTCTTGGGAGCCGGACAAATCACCAGAGAGGGAGACTTCCATGGCCCATGAGACCATGCTTACATTAAATGACCATCATGAATACAACATCCAGAGACATAAGCCTGAACGACCGCCTCTCACTCGCCTTACTTTCTAATCACAATGAGCTCCCCTCACGGACTGTAGATCACTCCTGCCATAACCTCAGCCCCAAACCTCAGCCGAGTTTGTGTTTTTGGATGTCTGTCCCCACAGCCCTGGCCCACACAGCCGCCAGGCTGGGGCCTCTGGAGCCACACCACAGGACTGTCCTGCTCTCTCCAAGGAGACTATGCCCATTCCATTGCCCATAACCCCACAGAATAGGAGAAACCTCAAGGCCCCCGAGGACATCCCACTACTATAAGCCTCTCTGGACAAAGGCATCCTGACACAAGCTGAGCAACTACCTCCATGCAGAAACACAGACAGATGTCGGCAGAGACAGTAGATTGAACCAGACAGGCCCCTGGGCCCTAATCTGAACTCTTGCTTTGGTTTCCAGGTGTCACTCCTCAGAGGCCTGGGTTTGAAGACCAGCATCTGGGGCTTTCCTGAGACACCAAACAGAACAACTATCGTCTCCACATGGGAAGCTTCATTGTTGGAGCTGTGTCAAACCCTTTGGTTTGGAGAAACCTGCAGAGTCCCTGAGCCCCCGCCACATTCCAAGGTCTCCATGGCCACCAACCCACAGTATGACTCATCCTCAGGAGAGTCCATTTCTACTCAGCCCTCTGAGAAACCCGCCCAAGAGCCTGCAGATTGAGCCTGCCTTGCCCCAAGCAGCCAGTGGGAATGTGAGGTGGCATTTGCAGACATTCATGCTTAGACCCCTTCTCTCGAGTCTTTCTGTAGGGGTCATCCTAGAACCATCTCATAGTACTCGACTGTCCTACAGAGGAAACCTTGATGTTTGGGGCAGCTCATAACTCCCAGCGTTGGGAAACCTCCCTGGCCTCATGACGCCCCCACCCCCTTCAGGAAGGGGCCATAATGGACACAAACTCCAACCTGAGGCAACGTCTGATACTTGCCCTGACCTCAGATGCAGGAGATCTCGATTCAGTCTTAGCAGAGTGGGCCTGCCATGCCCTCGGCCCCAAACCTAACGCTAGCTTGTGTTTTCAGACTTCCCTCTTCACACTCCTGGCAAACAAGCCCTCCAGACTGGGAATTCCAGAACCACAACACAGTTTTCTGCCTGCCCACCAGAAGAAAAACGTTGCCCTATGGGGCTCTCCAGAAACCACAAACGAGAACCAACCTGCTCTGGCCTCGACCGCACCCTAACTGGAAAGGCTACCCTGGTCAGTAATGCTCTGTCTGACACAGCCTGACGTCCCGACAGACAAGGAAACAGCTGGCTGCACACTAAGCACATCAGACAGGCCATGGCCTTATGCCGTCATCTCTTCCCAACCTGGGTTTTCAGATATCTGACCCTAGATATTATATCAAATCCTGGCAAACGTGGGTAACTGAAGCACAAATCAGATCTTCTCCTTCCCCATGGCTGGAAAGCTTGCTGTTGGCATGGAGTCATACCTTCAGTGTAGGAGAAACCTTCATGGCCCCTGAGGCCAAGCCTAAACTTGAGTGCCTCCTTGGGTACAAACTCGCATTGGGACCATCAGCATGGGCCCCATGTCGAAGTAAGGTCTCTCAGGGCCTGGACCAAGAGCCCGCATATGGGGCTTGCCAAGCCCCTATGATCCCAATCTTCACAAGAGCTCGAGTATTCCATTTCCTCGAACCCAGGACTGTGATCTGGAGTCCCTCTCCTGGAAGAACACCTGAGCCAGACAGCAGGACTCCACCCTTCCCACAAAATGTCCCCAAAATCTTAAGAGCTGGACCAACTCCTCAGAGAGGGAGACTCTTCCATAGCCCCTGAGGTCACCCCTACATTCCACGGCTATGGGAGACAAAACATCCAAAGACAAAAGCTTGCGTGACTGCCTCCCATTTGCCCTTCTTTCATAAGCTGAGGATCTCCTCTCACGGTCTGTGGGTCCATCCTGCCATGCTCTCGGCTCCACACCCAAGCCGAGTTTGTGTTTTCAGACTTCTGTGCCCACAGCCCGGACCCACACACCCTCCAGGCTAGGGCCTATGGAGACACACTGAAGGACTGTG